>NW_024534976.1:0-32869 GCF_016097555.1 Gigantopelta aegis
TCAACAGCGGCATCAAAGCAGGTAAATTTAAGAACAACCATTCTGCAGAGTTTTTTCATATGTTATATTGTAGGTACAGTTGAATTTTGAATTATGAGTATAATAGTTGATAATATGGTCATGTTTAAATGACTCATGACATTGACCAAGCCCCCTTAAATGTGTAAGAGAACACTATCAAACAAGATGACAAAGAATAAAAGATTTTAGGACTATTATTACCATACAATAGCAGCTGTTGTATTAAAAAATACACAATGATTGACCCTACTTTCGTGTTTCTGTTGGTAATTTTTATCTTTATATACTTCAGATTCCTCAGAGTATTACATCAATGAACCTCTTGTTTACCTTGAATCTAATAAAACACACAGTGTTGTCATAGAAAAATGCACTTCATTGTAATACCTATATGAAAGAAGTGCCTCTAATGCACTCTGCCTGTTTGAGAGAAAGAAGTCTGGTGGAGGGGGTACCCTCCATCCCTCCGCCTTTGGGTTCCATCCTTTTTTACTTTCCACCTTTCTTCTTGCCCGGCATAGCTTAGCTATATAGCTGTTATGCTTAGCAATTGGGTGGGGCTCGCGGGGGAGTAGTTTTGCGCATGCTCAGTAAGTCCAGTAGGCGTAGCTCGTTGAGCTAAATAATCCTTTCTGAAGATGGCGGAGGACCTTAGTGGAGCTACAGGCGCTACTACAATCGCCCCAGAAACAAAAAGGCTAGAATTCAAGAAGCAAACGTTAGATGATGCTTATGCTGTACCGGCCAACTTATTGGAGATCGAAGTCTGTAAACCCCGAAACCACGGCCTCGCCAGAAAAACGTTACACTGATTATGAAGTCAAAATGAGGAGTAAAGATGTTTTAATATTCTACAAGTAAATTCTTGTTACAGTTAGTTTATACAGGTTAATAAAGGAGAACTAACTAACAAATGACCATTATATTCATCATGTCAGAATAGATAGGCTCATGAAAGTTAGATAAATATACCATATGACTTAAGTATATAAGGAGAACTTATTGATGCTTGCCGTTCTATATTTTGTTAGAATGATGCCATTTTCATTGTAAAAAGTGATTTTTTAAGTTCATACCAGCTATCCTATCCATATCCGTACTGTGCTATCAGGCATTGTTGTCTTATAGTCTCAGAAACCTATACCAGTTATTCTCAAACTGTGTTTTGAAGCAGCACCATTAACTCTGTAATGAAGCTTTATAAGATATTCAAACTTAGTAGCAAAGTTCAGTTAGTATATGGAGAGGTCTCTTTATAATAGCTATACTTAGTATTCTATATCCTGACTTATTATTATGTCTTTCTTTAGACAAATATTCCTGTATTTAAAATAAAAGAATCCTCCGTTCGAAGACGATATCGTGATTTTGAATGGTTAAAGAAAGAGTTAGAAAGAGATAGCAAGGTAGGCCTAACAATACATACTCTATGAATTGTACATGTACATAAATATTTGCATAAAGCTAGTGTATATGGTTTCAGCTCCAGCTCTGTGACTTCACAATACTCTATATATATCATTGGTACATTTCTGACTGTAATCATTCTTATTTGAATTTTTAGGAAATTTTCATGTATGAAATATCTAAATAATAGCCCTTTAAAATAGACAATACATAAATACAGTAATTGACCCAATGTCAAATTATAATGGTAAAAAAAAATTGTGACCATGTACATGTAAGAATGTCTTTATTCATGTACATCTAACTGGACAATGTAGTAGTCATTTTTTAGTTACTCTGCTAATTTTGTAGTCCACTATGAGCTATGCATATTTGGAGTATGGTAAGAACATATTGAGTAGCATGTACAGATACATATACAATTTCATAGAAAGAATATTTGAATATATACAGCTGTATATTCCACATGTGATATACTATGTTGACAGTATGTTTAATGAGGTTATACTCTTACCTTTGACCTTAGTATAGTATTTCGTAGTTGTTATAAATATTAGTTTCTTTACTGGTTCACTATCAGATTGTCCATTATTGTATAGACCTTCTCTACTCTCTACTGCGTATGTATAGTTGGACATCCACTTAAACTCTTTTTTTAACAAAAATCAACTTATGTACAGATATAGCAATATGAATCTGATTTAGTGAAGCCTCTAATACTTGTATATTGTACAAAAAATAAACTGTGATTTTTAGTAATATTTCCTCCCCCTCTCTCTCCTCCCTCTGTCTAGATTGTAGTACCTCCCTTACCTGGAAAAAGCTATTAAAGACAAACTTCCAGTTAGAGGGGATGATGGTATGTACATGTACATATAATAGATATTACACACAATCTCTATTTACACATCAAATGATACTCAGTATTGTTCATAATTAGCTCAAAGTATCAAACATATATAGCTCTGTAAGGTACATGTATTAGTACATGTATTAATACACATCTTTAAATTTAGTAAAATACACAAATTACACTGACCTAATGTATACAATACCCACCTCAAGAATGAGACTAATGATCATTAACATGAGTAGTACTATTTGCATTATGATACTTGATTGATTGTTAGCTATTAAATACCTCTGTTATTTCCTATTCATTTTATGCATGTACTGTACTCGTAAAACACTATAAATAATAATTTTTGCTCCTAATACATGTACATATTGTGCTATAATATATTTGTTGTACACATTATTATGGTCTGTTTGAAGATGAATTTATTGATGAGAGGAAAAAGGATTAGAAGAGTTTCTTAATAAGTTAGTGGGATCTTTGTAAATAGGATTTGGAACATGCATCATGTAACATGAACACAAACATACAACACTTCCTTTTCAATCAATTATCTCTCTTATCTCTCTTCTCTTCTCTCTCTCAGAGTCGCTGGCCATCCCTTAGCACAAAATGAACGTTGTTACATATGTTTCTTCAAGATCCTATTATCTGATAGAAATTATGTTCCGGCAAAAGTTCGTGCTAATATTTGTAATGAACACTGATAAACTACATCCACCAATTAAACACGCATCCAAGAGACATTGTTAGTGTCATATTTCTGTACAATGTAAATTGCATGTACAATCTTTATGGTTAATTTATTTTGTTATGTTAATTACGCTGTGTTAATGATCTTTGATTGTCAATACTACTACTATAAACAATGCTGTATTATTATTTTTTTGACGTAATTGATGTAAACGTCGTTTTGCTATTTTCAATATTGTAAAGAGTGTTTGTATAATACATGTCTGCTGAATACTGTAGTTTTTCATTCAATTTTATGATTAATTACCAGTACGAACTAGTCTCACAGACCAGAACATTTAATTTTGTCCCCCCTTAATGTTAAAAGGAGTGAATGATTATTCAATCGCTGAAGTAGTATACTAAATGTTTTATCAGTCATATTTATAATATATGTCCAATCATATTATAACTAAAGTGGATTGTGAATGTCAATCAAACATGTCATCAAAAGATATTAAACTCTAAAACTCAATAATTATTGTATAGTTATTCTAGAGTGGAGTATGTCAAATGGGGTCTCGTACAAAATATAGATACATATGTTTGGTTATATTGTTAGTCATGACAAAAATTGCTATTATAAATTATATAAAATAATTAATTAAATTTTTAAAACAATTACAAAATTTGGATATACAGAAAATCATATTTAAAACAATTGACAAAATATGTTTTTTTTTTAAATTAACATTAAAATATTAAGAAAAAAAATGATACAACTCCACAAGAAAAATCGAAAGACATTCTATGAAGAATCAGAGAGGCTTAGTAAATAATCCATCCAATCCAGAGGATAGTCCAGTGGAAAAATTTGAGTCCACAAATTGAGAACATAATTATAAAAAGAAAAATAGAGATAAATAAACGAAAACTGTATCGCTAAAGAGAGAGTGGATGAATGGATGTTATAACAGAGAGGACATCTTACCTATTTTATGTGGCTGCTCCTGAAGGGAAAGAGAGAAAGATATAATTGTAAACTGACCTGGTTGTGAAAATGAATTTATGGATGGAAAAAGGAAGTGAAAAGACTATTATCTTCTTACACACAAACACCATCCATCCTCTCCCCTAATATACACAAGGGGTTAAAAATGGGGGGGGGGGAAAGGGAGAAGGATTTGTAAGGTATATGTGCATGGAAACTCTGGTGTATTTAGTTAGATACCCAAACTTTTTAAAATTAAAAAAAGGAAGGAAAGGGAGCTGGAAGGAAGACGAGAGAGTCAAGATGAGAGTTGAAGACAACATCTTTTTCACATCCATAGATATATAGTCCAAGTTAAAGCTTCAAGGAGATCTGTCAAAATAGCATCAATCCAGTACATCATCAAAGGATCCATCAATCTAAGTTGATGATTTCATGATTTCACAGACTTTATTTTTTAATCTTATTCTCTTTCTTCCTATAGAACTTCAACTAACTCAATAATTTTAAAGACTTCAGAGAGTTTAGACTATTGGATGAAACTTCACACTGCAAAACTATTTGCAATAAAGAGTTTACAGAGATTAACTCTATTAGCAATGTATGTAATTGTTTATAAAAAAGTTCTATAGGGAAGCTTCGAAGAAAGAGAAATAAGATTAAAACTGGAAATCATGAAATCTTTGGAAATCTCCGGAAATCTTAGCAGTTTACAGTGATTTGGAATATTGTACACAAAAATCGACCTGTTTTTGTTTGAGAGATGAGTTGCCATTAGAGGAGCGCTTAGGTAAGCTAAAGAATGTCTTTACTTCAAGTGGCAGCAAAGGACGATGAAGATGATCAGGAGATAGAGGAGACGGACGAAGCTGAAGATACAAAGCATCTTTAATAGGAATCAGTGAAAACAGTTACGTTGTATATGTGACTACCTCGAATAACCATATTCAGTTAATCAGACGTATTTTGCTTGTCTTTTAGCTTGTTTTTGCTAGCAATGGGTGTGGGTTAAACCATAGTTTTGAGTGTGGCTGGAGTTAATTTAAAAACAAGCTGTAATAAGACTTATGTATTGGACTTTAGAACCTTTAACTATCATTATTCTGTGCAACTAGAGTCACCCTATGTAATAATTATTATCTGAAATATCATTGTGCTTTAGTCAGATTGTAGATTACCTTTTAACGTAAATCACTGCTCTTATTCCCTTCCATGGACTGGGTCATACTGAACCTAACATTAGCAGAATGGACTAAGATACATTGTACTCTGATGCATTTTATACATGGTCTGTTCCCTCAATCTACATTAATATTGCCTGATTAACGGTTAAATTACTCAGTTTTAACTTGAATGGACAAAGATCTAATATTATTTTTAAATTTTGAAACATAGGTAGTTTATTCCCTTACCTCGAAAAGAGCTGCCATCCAGTACGTTACAAACACAAAAAAATTATGGGATATCAATGTTGATCCATATCTTAGTCAACATTTATAGACAGTGTTTTTTGTGGAAAATCTTATCAACAATATTAACATGATATTTTAAATGATCACTCTGTCATTTTTTTTTTGTATATTTAGGTTCGATAAGGTAAACTAAATTGAATTGGAAAGAACGTATCATGGATTTATAATCTGTGTAGTTATTGCAGCTGTATTTGGTTATTGTGGTAAGTTGTGCACGACACGGCGTAACTGATATAAGGATGTGACTTACCATACATATCATTAATTCTATTAACCAATATCAAATTGTACATGTAAAAAATTACAAGCACTTGTACAATAGTAGATAATGTTAACATATGTGTTATATTATAGACATGTTTATGATGTTAGAAATTACTGCCCCTCTTTACACTCTATAGGGCTGTGCAGTGGCTGGAGTAAGTCCTCAGCTTTTGCTGTACTCTTCAGTATTGGGATAATAGCAGCAGTTGTTAGGTGTGTGTGTGTTAGGATCTATTTCTGTGTTTGTCTGTGATAGACTCTTCTCTTCTCTCTCTCTCTCCCTCTCTCCATTCGTCTCGCATCTCTCTCTCTCATCTCTCTCTCTCTTCTCTCTCTCTCTCTCTCTCTCTCTCTCTTCTTTCTCTCTCTCTCTAGTACATTCTTTCTAATGGGTCCTGTTGCACAGGCTAAGAAGATCATAGACTATAAAATACTATAGAATTTATAGTGAGAATAGTGGCATTGGTAGTAATTGCAATAGCTATTGTTTTAGCAATTGTCTGTGGAGCACTGGTAAATATAGATGAAGAGAAGTGTGGTTAGATGGATAAATTAATTGATAGAGATACCATACACAGGGCAGCCCCCATCCAATGCAATTTTGTTTTATAGGGTCGACCGGGTTAGCTGTATTTTTAGCTATTATCCAGTTTGCTGCTCTCATTTGTGTAAGTTACATATTATATTTAATAATTTATTTAATTTCCTCTATATTATAATAGGTATGCCGTCACCTTGATACTTTTGCTACGTGAGTAAACAGCTGCATTTATCTATTCATCTATCTGTTCATCCCACCCATTCATCCATCTTGAATCCTCATCTATCCATTCACTGTGTCATTTTCCATCAGTCCTATTTTACCTCCAATAATTCTTATATATATAGTACATTATTGTCAAAGAGTTTGAAATCACTTTGCACGGGTGAAGCTAGTTAGTTGTATAACTAGTATGATATGATATTACACTATAACAATACTATTATATATGAAGTTACCAAATATTATATGTACAGGTGTATCAATATATGTATGTCTTATATACTGTGCATTGTATGGTTGTGAAGAATTAAATAAAGATTTTAACTTCTATTTTTTGATAACACAAGAATATCAAGAAAAACTACAAAAATGAAGTGCATATGAGAAAAAAATACAAACTTATTACACGAGACTTCTTGTGCACAAAAATTAACACATTACCAAAAATCTATACAAAGAAAAATTAACCAAACTTTTATAAAATATTTAATTCACAATTACTCCAAAGATGATCAGTTTAACAATATTGATTAGTCATCAGAGGCTGGAAGGTTGGGATTTTAAGATCTATATCATCTCCTGCCTCATCAAAAATGACGCTCATAACGTCCTTCTTCTTTCGGGTTATTACTTGAAGGGTTGAACCCACGGGACTTAAAATGTTGTATGCACACAAGACACTAAGCCAATAATGACAACTATTATGATCCCACAATTAACATAGTAAGCGTAGCAGCAACAACAACTCCACTACGTACTCGACCATCACAGATTGTGTGACCGTATTATTACAAGGTTGCATGATCGTATTATTACAAGGTTGCATGATCGTATTATTACAAGGTTGCATGACTGTATTATTACCAAAGGTGCACGATTGTATTATTACAAGGTTGAATGATCTGTTAATGAATCGAGCGTATTACAAGGGTGAATGATCGTATTATTTTATATTCGTTGAACAATGTAAAGTGGGTAACTTCCATTGGTGGCTTGGATGTAAATCTAATGTATACATAATACATGAATCATGAATAATAATTATGTACAAATATTAGAGGGATAAATGATGGTATTATGCAGTTGATAAACTATAGGTATAGCAGCATACATTACATGTATCAATCATAGGAGCAAATGTACATTACTGAAAGAGGATAATCCTTTCATTTATAGATTAAGATTGGGTATTGTGATTAGGTTTTCATAAGGAATGTACATGTATACAGGAGAACCTCAGTTAATATAATATCATAAGAACTACAAAAAGGATGCCCCTTTTATTTAATACAAAATATCTCTGCAATAAAGGATTCCACTTCATTTACATTTTAAAAACATAATGTGTATGAGGTAATAATAGCCTGCACTCTCAATAGCATTAGCATAGAGTGTATACACTAAACCACAGACTGTATTGTAAATGAGAGTTATCAACTCATGTACAGATTAGAGAGAAAGGTAGGTTCTTTGCTGTTGTTCTGTAGTCCTGATGTGAGCCATGAGCTGTTATAAAGTGCTTGAAGCTGTGTAGTTCCAGCCGAACGGAAGCATTGGCTGTACGATTTGTCATAAGAAGCGAGACAAGTAATACATTAGGCACTACTCTTACTGTCAATCTTACGAGTGAGTGACGAGAGAGAGAGAGAGAGGCGGAAAGGGAGGCGGAGAGGAGAGGAGAGATGAGGCGCGAGAGGTGAAGAGAGAGAGAGAGAGTCTATTAATTTCTCTAAGTTAATAGGAAGCAAACCTAACAATACATTACCACATCCTACATTGCAAATATCCCACACTATAATATATAACGAGATAATCTCCAGTCAATCACCCTGTATAGAAGTGATTTGCATAGGAGATTTTAAAGGGCATACCAATACGGGAGCATCTTCATAAAAGACATCCGAATAATCCTATCTAAACTGGGTCCTGGTTATTAGAGATGACATTTGATTGGAACCGAGAATCGTATCATGACATAATCTGAATGGAGAGTAACACAATGAAGTATCAAAGCCTCAAAGGTAGGCTCGGAAGGTGTGAAACCAAAACAAGTCAGTGGTTACTGTAAAGTGTTTGCTCCTAATTGGTGCTAATTTGAAAAAAAGTTTCCCCCACCCCCCCTGTGGCGAGAAAATCCACTAAAACTTTGTCGCCACAATACTGGATTGGTTCTGTAAACCAAATTCAGGAAGCAACCATTGCCCTGGTCCGAGTGAAGTTAACAAATTATCGACACCATTTGTGATATTAGTGCGATAGTATTGTTTGAAAACACGTGGTGAGTATCCCAAACATCTACCATCAAACACACGACAGTTGGTAACCCCTTCATAGAGTAATTAAATTGGATCATTGTCCATAAACAGATTTTGCAAGCTTTGCAGATTTAGTTTGGCCCTTCATAATAACAGTTTAGCAAAGAAAAGTATTCTGCTTGGGTGTGATTTTGAATTTAACAAGATTGAAACTGTTCTGTTCAATAATATATTGTGCCCCAATATTGAAATCGTGTATAAGAATGAATGGGACTGATAATTGCGGGACATAACCAAATCATACTCTTACCAACTGGCTGTGGACTATGCATAATATTCCTGTAAAAGTAAAAGTTGTTATCATTTTGTTAAACTACTAAGCCGTGTCTTTATTTCTAAGATAACAACCCAAACAGTTTATATTAGTCACATCTCCCAATACCGGTGACTAATATCGAAACCCCGAGCTAAAATATTGAAAATCCACTTCCAGTGGGGGGGTCAGAAATTAGAATGCCGCATGTAACTGAATAGGCATCAACCCTTAATACAACTCACCATTTACAGTCAGACTAAGAATCTATATATACATGTACATGTAAGTCCTGTAGACAAGTTAAAAATTAAGTTGGGCCTCAAAATAAACGTGTTTAAGTAGCCACATTGCCTATACCTTGTCTTAACATTTTAGAGTGAAATCTGTAAGCTACATATTATAAATGGTTTTAACAACTGATCTCTATGGTATTAGTCAATTCAATCATAATAGCAGTTAGACCAGTACTTTTCACTATCTATATCAGGACCTAATAAAAGTAACAAGGCTAAAAGTTACTAAAATGTCAATAAAAATACATGTACAAATCAATAATTTATTATGATTTTGACAAGAAAGTTAATGTTGTGATAGTCACCGTATGCAACAATACTTGTAATCCAACTTAACAGCATGTAATCGGAACTGTACTTTATAAAATACCACAATGTATTATTAAGTCCCCTACAGCAACAAAAAACAACATTAGAGCTTACTCTAATGTGGACACTCCTGTTCGATTCCTACGTACTCAAAACCAGCTGAAAAAATTACATTAGGAAATTGAGGTAGAGGTTGGCCAGGAATACTTCCCTTACAAACCAGATACAAAGTATACGAAAACCTCATCAGGGAATCCTACTGAACTCGGCCCAGAATTTGAAAACAACAAATGAATAATAAGGTTCAAAATAAACTGACGTATTGGATGTTGCATTCCATCGCTACCGATCATATATATAGCCCTGGATCCGGGTTTGCTGGCATCAGGATAGGTACATTCCCCAAATAGTAGAATTAGTACAGTAATAGTGTATGAGTATTGAAACTTAGGTCCTGCTTGGTAAAACGTCTTCCAGTGGTATGGTTATACACACGAGTGATGTGATTTATCTTTAACTCCCATGAATTGGAGCATTTTGTAACATTAACAAGTGAAAAGGAATAAATGATGGGCGAGCCAATTTGAAACGGTATTGTTTGGGACCAGGAGCTATCCCCAATATGAACACCGAACTTCTGGGTTAGTTTGCGAACTGTTTGAGATGTCAGTAAGGAGACAGTAACAATCATCTCCATACGTGGATTTGGATAGACAAAAATGGTTCTTTCAAATTATAATCAATGACTGTGTTTAATTTTTAACGACCACTCTCTGTGAAATCCAGGCGACCACGATTACCAGGTCCATCAAAATATTCTAGCTGCATATACCCTATGCTTGCGTTCAACAAGAGTAGCTTCCATTGCCATGTTAGAATTGGAGCTGGAAAGGTTAGGGAGAGGGGGTCAGCTGGGTAAATAATCGCTTGGAGTCACCTACTGGATGCCTTGATTCGGAACGATTGTTTGGCTAGAACCACTAATATAATGAGTTCAATTAGTCGGGTTAAACCCCATGTTAATGTTATTGGATATCTATATTTTTTGAAGTGAAAGAGTTAGTTAAAACTGAAATATATTAAATATTTGTTTCCTTTAGCACTACCTAATGTACAAGTCATATTTATAAACACATACATCTAATAAACATGTAGATGTAGTATGCGTACAAATAACTTGTCACGTTTTTCTTTAGTAATTTTGTACTATATACACTAGCTACTTAATGTGATATAACATACTATATAATACATTATACATGTATGCATGAAGAGAGACCCCAAAAGTGAAATATGGTGAATCAACAATATTTAATCTAAGTGATTTAAAAGGCCTGTAGATCTATTGTGGGGACAAACTTGACTTGCATGTCATATATTTAATTGTGTAAATTTTACACTTGTTGGATGGCAGTATTTATATGCGATTTGCTTAAATTATACATAATATGTCCTAAATGAGGTGTAGGTCATCTATTTAAGTATTTTCAAAACACATCATTTTGATCTAATAATATTTAACTATAGTGACTTTAATAATCACAATGCAGTCATAATGGGAGATTGACTTGGATTGATTTCAGTATTGATTTTGTGGATAACTTGTTATGCTTGTTTGGCAACGCGACATTATTGATGCTATGCTTAAATTATGGGACAATAGCTGAACTCATGATCGTAGGTCATGCTAATTTAATATTCGAAAACTACAATTTTCATCTAATTAATAATAAAAATATGTATACTATAATATCACATATGCAGCATGTAATTAAACAGCTGACTCGATATTAATTATTGAGCAGGGCGTAGCTTAATTCACGTGATCCTTGTGAATGTGGGCGAATTTCTGATCTGTTTGGGGACAGTGAACTCATCTGATGGAGACTATATTATTCTAGCACAGCACGAGCTTCTTATAAGAATTACATCATAATAGGCTCATTTTACTATCAGCTTAGTTAATGTCATAGCGAGGGCGTAGCCTGTGCTTTCAAGTGATCTTGGCATGTGGGTGGAATGCACATCTTGATTTTCATGGAGGACAAGATTATTCATAGCCAAGAGCTTTAAGTCAGTTAAAGCGTATTTATGCCAGAATTCATCCTTTTGCTACAGCTGGTGCTCAAAGAGGTAAAATCACAGGTAAAACACCATTAGGTGTCCCTGGTGTAAGTTGAATAATTGAGTTTGGGAAGTCGATCGCTGCTGGTTTGAATCAATAGCCTGTGCAGTTTTAAAGAAAGGGGCGTGGAGGATAGCCTTAAGAGTGGGAGGGGTGTGTACAAACAAGCCTTACAAAATCTGGCCTCCAAACGTGCTCTGTTCCAAGGTAGAAGGGGTAGTCATAAGATTATTAGATGGCTTTATGCGGTGAGTACAATATATGTTTTTAGGCCTCTTATTGTACATCACTTGCTAGATCAGTTTTATGCGCAAATTGTTTGTTTAGCTGGTATTTTTTATAGTTACAAAAATGTTTTGGGAAGCCTTTCTGCTGTCTGATGGTTTTTCTCCCTTTTAGGCGGATGGGATTGAACAGTTTTAACCGCCACAAAAATTACGGCCAGTAAAGGTCCAAGCAAGGTGAGACTCAGAAGCATACAACAGAACCATATTTCTCGGCCGCTAATCACATCAGAACGATGGCCAGTCCTCTACAAAGTCCTACAGTTGGTGTTTCCTATGAGAGCCTACAACAGGTCAGCAGGCCAAAAACGAACTTCCATCTGGCCAACGCTTCCAGTACGGTGTGCGCTCCATCAAGCCTGCACAGATTCCAGTCCCACTAATCGTTAATCGCATCGTCACTAACCCTCACTTACTCAAAACTGCCGTGAGCCTCTAAGTCAGGACTTCCTCCCAAGGTCAGATACCAGTAGCAGTGATAACCAGCTTTTCAAAATTCCTAACGGATCACCAACGGAAACCTGACGCCAACTTTAGTCCATCCTCTATTTTCATTGGCAGCTTCAACACAGTCCATGGACAGCATTGTGTTCAAAACCATACCACCTGGTTATGACAGCCTCCTCCTCACCTGCAAGGACCATGGCTCACTCACAGCAAGTTGAAATCCCGGACTCACCAGAAGTCAAAGGATCTAGAAACATTTGTCAACCACATTAAGACTGAGACGTGTGTAAACTTGGTTAAACTCAGACAAAAGTTGGACAAGCATTGGTAGAAGTCCACGGAACAGACTTTAGTCCAACAACCTATATGCCAAGTGTTAGAACCTACAACTTAGCTTACAATAATGCCTCAAAAACTAAAACCAATTTTTAGAAAAGTGGGTTGGAAAGAAGCTGAGAAGCAAGAGCTATCAGGCAGAGGAAGAACAATCTCACTGAGGCCCGCCGGAAAACGAAGAACCCTATCGGCCATGGAACGCCAAGGAACGACTCGAACAGCACTTTCAAGTCCAGCCAAAGCCTTCTTCATCAGATATCTCTAAGATTGTTGCTGATTCCCTTCAGCTGGACCAAGAGGTTTTACCGGGTGGGTTTTGTAATCGACGACAGAGAGAGAACCGAGTACTTAACTTCATGGTGGTAACGCCAGGAAAAGGAATAACTCTATTTCAGTTAAGTTCTCAGACTTAAAAAGGAATAATGACACTTGTTTGTGTTTATACATTTCTTACTTTTACTTCACAAATTCCACTCTTCAAAGTACTACAAATTCTTTTGTCTCTCCATTTTTCTATAACACTGTTCTATTATTTCAGCTACTTTTTCTGACAAGAACCAAAAATTAAAATAACAATTTTCATTGTTTGCTTTCCCTGGCATTTCTTGATGTGGCTTTTCACCTTTTTTACACTTTACCGCTATATTAATTATAATTGTTTTTTTCTAGTCATAATTTATTTTGACTAAAAATGAAAAAGACACTTGGTTAACTTGTAATACATACAATATTGGAGTCCAATTTTTATTATAGTTTTGGGCCAACCATTACAATTGCTCTTTTGTCACTTCATTACAGGTATAACTTAACATGGTCCTTTTCTTTCATTTTGTATTATCCATTCTTAATACTAGATTTGGTCTCTCATTTTTGCATATAAACATTTACTCTTTCTTTGTCTCATCTCTTTAATGTGATGAGATATAATAAATGTGTCTTGCTTTGTTATTATAAATGATTGTTATAAAAAGCTGTCAATCAATTATTCAGTATTAAATAAAATGTAAAAAGACACAGACAAAAATTACTCAAAAGTTCTGAAAATAAATTGTTATGTTATACTAACACTGATTAGCACATACTAACAGACATAATTTACCTCATCAACAACACCTCAGGACTTTTTGCTACACTTGTCGTCGGTTTTATAAGCCATCAAATACAGCTAAAGGGGACAGTTAACTGTGGTATGGTCTGACTCAAGTACGTTGATGTAAATTTTGTAGGAGTCTACTATAAGTACTTGAATCTTTTATTGAAGTAGTTATCAAATGGGCAGCTGACTGTAAATATAATATATATATATAGATTGAATCAGTAATATTTGTTTTCTCTTAATTTATTGTTGAATAAATAAATAAAGTCATTGAAGAGACAAACACCAACTTAAATTGAATTATCAGTGAGATTTGGAAGAATTATATGGTTATTAAAATAAGGTCTATTAAGAGTAGGAGCATGTACAATTTGTTACACTCTACAAAATACTGTTAAATATTGTCAGAATACTTTCAATAATTTTAACGTAAGTAAGATGTTTCGATGACATCCAGTTTCATTGTTAGATTTTATTAGTAAATCTTTAAAATAAGTTTAATAAAAACATATATGTAGTTGCAATGTATCATTTTTCATTAAGTTTGATTTAACATTTTAATATTGACTAATGTTACATATTATATTACACAATATATATATATATATACATAAAAAAATGTATATTGGTCATTGTAAGACTATTTTTTAGTTTAACATGATCATTACAATGAAGTAGTTCTCATTATTGCACTCTTGACATACTGTACATATATGATGACAGCTTCTATTATAGCTACCAACCAACTTACTAGTGAATACTACTTAGATTTTCAATATAATGTCCATGTACATGAACTATATGTACAGTATTATATGTACTGTACTATATGTATTTGTGTACATTTACATTTTCTGTATGTACTATTTAACATGTACATGTATGTATCATAAGAGACTGGCACAAGTATAGCAATTAATTTGTCAATTCTTGTTATTATTCATATCAAGTTTATTCATTGTATATAAACCATACAATTATGAAGGTGGTTGTATTGCATTCGGTGAAAAGCGATCTTTTGAAAATTTTACCACACTTAATTTGTCTCTCTCTCTTTCTCTCCCCATAGCTATAATATAATTAAATTCGATCTCTTTTACAAAACTTAATCTTTTTCCTGTCTGAATACTGGTTGCAACATTAGCTATTACAATGTTACATTTATATTACTGAAGAAATGTGTCCAACATAACTATCAGTGGCATAGCAGCTGTTTGAGTATTAGTACAGCTATTCGCCTGGAAACTATTTCCCGTACAGCACATAAACAAGTGGTGTTGTTTATTGTTCAAGTTCATTGGTGACTAGTTTGAAATAAATGAAGTTAGATCATACATGTCAACATTAATGTATGCTTGCATGTTTTACTACCAAATGCACAGTGTAGGCCTTATATAGAGTACATACCTAGTAGTATGATATGTTTAGTAAAGTTTTGATGTAACCAATACAAATTCTTTCTGACACTACACAATTTAACAAGTTTGCCTAATGTACATGTACTGTATATGATATATATGTACATGTAACATGTATATAATAATAACAACTAAGTACATCATTGTACATGTACACTGTACATGTATATAATACGTAACAACCAAGTACATACTTTGTACATGTACAATGTATATGAATATATATGTACATGTACATGTATATGTATATGAATTGATCCAAGGACATCAGGTCAAAGGTGACCACTAATAAACTAAATCATTTATTTGTTATCCCATTCATCAATTCACTCACTATCCATCTCTATAAAATTATTCATCCCATTACTATCTGTTACAAACTGTTTATACATCTATTCATGAGGGAATACTGCACTATATACACAGACCCGCCTCTGATTAACTGACCATCAAATACTGTTGAATATGTAAACAAACATCTAACACACCTCTTGATTGCATAGTTTCCCCACTTCTATCATCACATGATGCAATACACCTAGACAACAATAATACCCCATCACATGGGAAATAGATAATGAGATTCATATCCACAGGCGCTTAGGAATAGTAATGAATATCGTTAAACTCTTTCTCATGTGCATTTAATATCATGCTGTACAGGATATCGTCTATTACATTATTATTATCATTATCATAGCTCATAAATATTCATTGATAAATATACAGTCCCAGATATGTCTTAAGGAATAAAAATGGACTGGACTCTCTTCACTTCATCAGACTATCTTCACCTAATTTGTTATTTTTTTTTTTTGAACCATAAAGGTCCATAAAGGTCAATACCAATATTGGCTTCCAACTAGACCATTGTCATGAATATGGAGCTTCCCTCCAATAATAGAGACCCTGTTGTGACATCTCTATTTCACAGTGCAACCTCTAACTAATGGACAGCGCCCATTATATTTTACAGAACACGTGTCTAGTCCCCAACTATACCTATACGCTGTGTATATTTACCACTTATATTACAACCTTTTTCCTCCTCAATGTATATAGCATGAATAATCATGTACATGTTATATATATATATACCAGTACATCGTAGCTTTATTTTTTTATGGGATAATTGTAAGGAGGAATGTTGGTGCATCTTCACTATGTAAACATACAAACCTACTTTCTGAATATAGATGACTATTTACAGTGATCTATTGGCAGGCCTCATATATATTACAGAACACTTTCTATTCCCATTAAATATCGTGTATATTTTAACCCTTCTATTATTAAAACATTTTTTATAATGTATAACATTATATCTTATACATATGGAATCTTATTTTTTATTATGTTAACGGAGGAAATGTAAACAACCTCTACCTTTTATGCTTTCGGATTCTTTTCTATAACCACATTATAATATATACACCTATATATCAAATCATATGTTTATTATATAGAATGTAATTATTCGATATACGTTTTAATTATTTTATTGAAAGTGGAAGGCAAACAAATGTATTTGTTAAAGATTAATTAACAATATGGAATATCAAGTTACAATGAAACTTCTAAAAATTAATAATAATAAAAATTCTTTAGTGCTCCAAATAGTTAATTTATTAATTTAATTAATTTATTTAATTACATTAATTACATATTTAGTAAGAAGTCTGTATGCTATACTAGCTTTATGTTCTTTTACAATATCTACAAGTGTGTAGTATAGAGTTTCTCTGTTTCTAAAACAAGCAATCAAATAAAACTTTAACTATGTATAGTACGGACAGTTTTCAAGGTCTTACAATGTCTGTCTACTAAGCATAGATGTTTTGCTAAACTTAAAACCAATGACCAATACTTAAACCACAAAAAGTGTTTTTAATAAAAGTTTAATATAAATATATTATAGTCCAAGGCCTTAAAACAAATCATAGATCAACATAGGGAAGTAAGTGACAAAGCTGATAAGTCCTACTTTTATCCTTTAAATATAAAGGATAAAATGTTTGATGGGTATGTGTTTCCTCTGTTTGAGGAATCTTGGAGGAGAGAGAGCGCATTTTAAATTGTTATTATTCTCTACACATCTGGTAGTCATAAGACAAAAAGCAAATATTAATATTATGTATTGTTTAAAATATTATTGTTATAGGTGTTTGGAGGTAGTGTGTTTTATTACCCACATGTTGAAAACTAAACAGACCAGTGCTAGTGAAGTGGTTCAGAATAAAGGATCTGATACTCTAATGTGGCCAATTTGGAGAGCAAACTCATTTAATAGTAGGATTCTCTAAACTAGTGGGACTTTAAAACAGTTTCTTTCAGTTTTTAACTGTGGTTTGTTTGCTTATCAAAACTACTGATACAATAAGGGAAGTCATTTTGGGTATTAAGGTTTAACAAGATTCACAGTTTACATTGTACATGTATACAGTCAAAGATACATGTACATATAAATGCAAACTACATCTATATTTACATTAATGAGGATTCACTAAAAAACTGTTAATGCTAAAAGCATCATTAGTTTATCTCTGTCTGTCTGTCTCTCTCTCTCTCACCTGGGTACTTGGTACAATGTGATAGCTCAATACAGCTTTCCCCTGAGGATGTTTAGCCAGAGAATAAAAGCTATGTACATTTTGATCCTCTTGTAACAATAACTGACAGTTATGAGGTGACAGACAGAATCCATTGTGCTAAAAAATAAAGTAAGTATTACATAAGTACCATATACAATACTGTTTATATAATGTAACACTTTAGTATAAACTCTTTCTTGATGGGAGCTTCTTATATTGATTTACCATACTAGATTAATTACTGTGTTAAAATGGACTATGAACAAGTGTCCTGAATATGGAGGGGTCTTTAATACAGGAGTGTTAATAAATGATTCAGCTTGTGTCATGTAATATCTAATAAAATGATTCAACTGTGTCATGTAATATCTAATAATGATTCAGTTGTGTCATGTAATATCTAATAAATGATTCAGTTGTTCATGTAATATTAATAAAATGATTCAACTGTGTCCATATAATATCTAATAAAATGATTCAGCTGTGTCATATAATATCTACTAAATGATTCAGTTGTGTCATATAATATCTAATAATGCATTCAGCTGTGTCATGTAATATCTTACTAAAAACTAACACTTCTATAACTAAAAACATGTACATATTACACATCCATACTAACACTAATATACTGTACTAACTGTAATAATACAACTATAGAAAAACTTACAGGTGATTACAACATGAACCATTTAAACTAACCCTGACAACTTGAAGTGGGCTAATTGTTTCTTGTATGCAGTGTAAAATATGTAACATAGAGTATCAAGAACCACCATAAATAATAACAAAGAAGAGGTTTCCTTATAACATGATAAGACAAAACCATTATGTAACATATAATTGGAGAGGTGGTGGCTTCTTATAATATGATTCATATATATATATATATATATATATATTTATATATTTATTTAGTTATCAAGGTTTGTTCATCCAGTCCCCTAAACTAATAACCTCAACTTTTGTATGAAAGGACATGTCAATATACTTGTATGTATTTTTGTAATAAGTATTTGACATTTAAATTATTTTAATAAAATTTGTGATAAAATTAAACATGACGTACAAAGACATAATAAATTTGGTCCAGACAGCCCAAAAAGTACCAAACTTAAAAAATGATAAAAATATAAGATAAAGATCTTTGTGAATCCTTATATCAAATCAGGCCCTAATAATTTCTAAATGATTCCTTTCTGCATGAGATACATAACAATATAGTGTACAGTTTATCATTTTTTTTTAGAGTTTAGATCAAAGCCTATCCCTAAATGAAACAACATGTGCAACGTTACGTTATCCCGTTTACCCGATTAACGGTGATATTATTTATGTATCTTAGCAGCTGCCATCAATTACACCTAAACCTGTTATTACCATTTTATATACAGACAATGTTTTACTTTTTAGTTAACCATTATACCAAAAAATTCAAGCCATTACAAACTAGACTCAGTTAAAGTTAAACAAAGATTACAAATCACCTCCAGCATATATATTTAATTGACAGGTGTTTACCAATCTAAACTCCCGCCTAATGGTTTTATCCTATATCCATTGGGTATGCTACTAGTCAAAAACTCTATTACTCATTTATATCCATTTTTGGGGCATAATAGGTAGTTTGGACTGGCTAAAGGATGTCATTGGTATACAGGTTGGGAAAGATTTATGTTTTTGAGGAGATATTTTTTGAGAGCTCAGTAACTGGGTTTCCTTGAAAGAGTTCCAATGTATCAATGTACACGACATAACATAAGAATTATATCCCAATATATGTATATAGTTAGTTTGTTTTTTTGCATAAATTTATATGTAAACAATGGAAGTTATATTATATGTAGCATTTTAAAGGAATAATTAGCATAATAAAATAGTATCAAAATGTGTAGTGTAACATTATTTATATTTTAGACCTTATTTCGAGTGATTTAAATTATTGTTATTATTCAATATGTAAAAATGGCATTGTTTCCATAGCAACATAAGCCTGTCAACATGTACACTTTTTATATTTGTAATTTGTGGTATTTTAGTGAGAGAATGATTCGAGTCAATTTATAAATTATTGTAGGTAATATATGATATAATATATATTAGTAATTGGTTTCTATAGCAACAAAGGCTGGAACAATCTCCCATTATGACCTTGATCATTTATGTAAAATAGGTTTGATTAATGAATAGAATTGATTTAGTTCATTTATAAATTATATGTTTAAAATAAGTTTCCATAACACATAGGGACTGTAGTATTTCCCTATTAAACACTATATGCCATGTGTGTGTTAATACTGGTTTACTACGTTTTACCAGCTGCAAACTCACATTTAAAAAATCTCAGTCCATGCAGTGCCTAACATTATTTTTAACTATTATTATTCCATTTTGAACTGAAAAGGTGAAAAACTAAAGAACCCACGAATGTCATATATAGCATAACATGTAAATGTACTCTGAGTACACTGTACATGTACTCTGATGTACATGTACATCGTAACTCTGATGTACACTAGAAGTCGACTACGTACTGGTTAGCCAATAAACATTTCAATGAAAACAAAAACACAGAAACAATATCATCATGATAAATTCTAACATTATAATTCTTTAAAAGCACTTGGACACGATATAATAGCTTTGCTCTTCACTAACAATTCAGAGCACAAAAACTTTCAACAATAAATCTCTCTAGACATTATCTACTACCACTTCAACTGACTCCTATTCTAATACAAGAAATTATCCCATCAAGGCATATACTTCTAACACTTAAATTTCTAATAACACATTTTCGGAGAGTAAAATCGAAATTGCGTACCATAATAGTCTCAATACGCTATATATTAACGTACATTACTATTCTAATTTATCAGTAGTTATAAACCTCTACAAGATCTAATTAAACTCGTTTCATAAGTCATATAATATAAACTGTTTAACAAACACGAGCGACCGCTAATAAATAGTCATGAGCGGCGCGCCGACCCGCGTCGTTACCCACACAATAGGGCTGGTAGCGTACTACTTAATATGCATATTAAAGGAGACGAGCCAATTTCCATAGAAACACGTAAGAATGGTTGTTATAAATTAATTAGCAATACATTGACAGAACTAACAAACACTAGTGACAACATATGAGATAAAATTAATCCTTAATTTTTTGATGAAAAACACACAAACTTACACTTACTTAAAATGCTGATATGCTATTTATTGTGCTAACAAGAATTATGACAAGGGAGAGAGATCATCTAATAGTCTCCACAATCTGAATTTCATGAGACAATAATACAAACATTATTATGACGATGTGTCCTTTAATAGAAATAACACTATAGAGCCTTTATAGTATGATAAGATTATAGGTGGGGTTATTTAATTATCTAATTATTATAAATAAAAGTGTAGGAAAAGGTCATATTAACATTATACCCAGCCTATACTGGGGACTAGATCAACTGTATAGATTCTATCCTCAAATTTGTGTGTCTTTTGTAAGAGGTTCCACTTAGCATCTATTCCAATATAGATTATCTTACCATTATAGTGTATTCCTTGGTCCTATTCTCCCTTTGGTAATCCATTAATTCCTCAACTACATCTTGTGCTGTTGCCACACAACCATGAGGAGCAAAGGCACCAGCAAATAGTTTTCAGATGAAGTCCCCTGTCATAGAGAGTATCGCCATATCTGCAGAATACGAGAAACATTTGATTTTTTTGTCAGTAAGAAGAGATATCACTATTATGGTATAGAGAAACATTTAATTTTTATAATGGACACATTTTATCAAAAGTGACCTCCATATTAAATATAAAGATTTTCCTTGTATAGGACATGTCCTCAGTATAGAGGTGAATCATAATACTAAAAGTACTCTTATTTACAAGGACTAAGAGATGTGTCTTAAAAAGTAAGGAGGCATTTTCACTGAGAGAAATAAACTATATGTATAAATTAAAGACATTATTTTATAACTCATTGAAAGCTCCATGTATCTAATTGTTATATATTACAAAATTGAACATAAAAACTATTATACCCTTTAAAGGCCCAGGTATGATACATGACAGTAATTTGTAATAGCAAGGTACCTACCCCAATTCAAATTGTGGTAAAACTGTGTACTAATAGAACTATTAATAGATCATCCTCTGAAATGACTTTATCTATAATGGAGAAGATAAATTATAATGATAATGACAATTAATAATAGATTAGCAATACTTATTATAGATGAACAATGGATAAATGGATCAATGATAGGATTACAAGGATTAAATGACTGGAATGAATGGATAGATTGACACTTACATGCTCAATGGAATAAGTGGTTGGAAAGATGGGAATGGACAAATACGATAGGCAAATCTCATTGACTAACATGTGTGATAATGATGATGAAAGATCATGAGGTACGTGATCATTAGATAACTTGATTAAGGGGTACTGGGTTAAATATACTGATAACCAGTGGATCAGTAAGGTAGTAATCTTCAGTACCATATACACCACTAAGAATATTAAAAAATGTATAACAGTTTAAATAGAATATAAGATGGACAAAGTTTATATGACATATGCTCTCTAGATAAACAGACTACTGGATAAAAGGAACAAACTTACATTTAATACATTATTATAGTCAAATATACGATAATGTTTATGATAATGGGAAGTATATGTACATATACTAAGTACAATACTACAATATATTAGTATATATCACTGTCTTCATGGGGCCCACCTCAAACTTACCCACATAGGTATAGTGGTAGTAGGTAATATATCATTATATAATGATAGAGGAGATAGGTCAGGATCACGTGTGAGGATCTTGTAAGGAATATTGGAAGCCCCTTCATTAAAAGTACTTAATGGATGTTTACACTATTGTTCTTGAGACCACCAACAAATGTCACTATCTGAACCTATTGTTAGAATCAGAAAAACAAATAAAATAAAAAGCAGTAATTTACAAATTTTTTAAGAACTTACACTTACTAGTAAATGCTGTGAGACCTGAGAAATAGTCTCACTTTTAGCAGCCATTTCTTCAAGTGGTGGTGTCTAAATAATTCCAGATGTTATGTAGTTATTCATCCATTTTAATTAAAGACAGGTATATAAATATGACAAAAACTATGCAAAATGAACAATGCAAGCTATATGACAAAAAACTGCCTTGAGTCAATGACGCAGATAGAATGGACAGATGTGTGTATAACTTAGGTAGATGGTAACTCACAGCCATTCATTCATTTCACCTTGAATGGAATAATGAAATTAATTAATAAATTATGAAAATTATAAAATTGTCTGTTGGAATTCATACATCACTCATATTATAAAAATGGACAAATGATTATTAATGATAGATGATTGATAGATGAATGGATTAATAGATAAATAAATGAAGGCTAATTCATATGTAATCAATGGATAGATAGTGATACAACTGGATAAATGAACACACTAGTATGAAATGTCCCAGATAGACACAATTTGATGTTTAACTTACTTCATCTGCTTTGTTCAGTTCTCTGTAAATGTTCTCTTAATTTCAACTTCTCTTGTTTTAGTTTCTAAATCTTGACAAGTCTGGTTTCTGTTAGTCCTCGATATTCTGATGAGAGCAGATTAGATACTTTGATGTAAAGTTTTGTTCTCATTCTTCAAGTTTGATAATCTAAAAAGATGAATTTAAATCTTGAAGCATCTAATCAGTTTCTATATGAGAATGAAACATGAAGATTGGGAAAATGAGACTTCTTTTCATACAATCTTTATGAATATCCGGGATGGGTCAAATCATTGACATAGTAGTTAATACAAATACAAATACTCTCAAATAAAAAATACAAAATATCCTAGTAGGAATGTATTTCAAATACAAAATACAAAAAATTTATAAAGCATTTAATACTTTTCAAATATTTCTTTGTACTTCATTGCAAATATCCCAATTATTTGCTTTATTTAAATACAGCTAATTACAAAGATCATGTGTTTGACCCCCAAGACAATGATTGGATCACTTTGACACGTTTTCTTTTTCTGTGAGTCCAGCTATTGATATCTCCTTTTTTCAATTTCATATATATGGTAATAACATATATTAACTAGCACATCATATTGTTTTCATCTTTTTCACAACACATCAGTGTTTTTCCAAAAATATTTAATTTTGATCAAGCCAACTTGCTAGTATCATATTCATTAGTTATTCTTAATGTAGATCATAAGTGATACACTTCCCGCCCCACAAGAGCCCGAACGCATATTCAATATTATATATTATATAAGTAGGCACTATGAATATGGTTACTAGCTAGTTATATATATATATTAATATATATATATATATATATATTATGATATTATAATTATATATATATAGATCTAACTCATATATAGATATATAATATATCATAATAATATTATATATAATATATATATTATATGATATATCAGCCAGTGCCACTCTTCTTTCATAAAATCTGGATTTTGAAAAGTAATCATTTTCGTGCACTCAATTCAGTTCTAATTTGGTCATTAATCAATTTATACATTACCCCATTTACACATGTTTCTGTATTACATGTAAATCTACTGCAACTGGATAGACAAATTTAACAATTAAACACAGAATAAAATAAAAATTTAACAAATAAGTTGATTAAAATAACTGATGAGCGTGAGATAACTAAGTCATAATTATAGTCAAAATGTTAGTTTCTAACATACTAACTCCATCATTGTTTTGTTCATCCATTGGATCACTCATGGCTTACATAACATCCATAAATATGAAGAGTTCTTTTGACACTCCATCTCAATACTCTTGTTTCTTAGGACATTTATGATAAGTAAGTGAGTATAGTGAACCACTAAAACGGAAAGAGAGAAGGATTCAGTAAAATTTATAAATTATTGTAGGTAAATAGATATATATATATAAATATCATAGTTATGGTTTCCTATAACAACATAGAGCTGGACTATCTCCACATATACCCCTTGATGCTATATGTAAATTAGTGATACATGTACATGTAACATGTACTCTGATGTCCAGCATAGAAGTAACCGAAAGTATGTTGGCCAAATAAACATTTCAATGAAAACAAAACACAGAACAGAACAATATCATCAGTGCTAATTCTAACATTAAATTCTTTAAAAGTCACTTACAAGACACTAATATATTTGATCTTCACTAACAAGTCATAGCACAAACTTCAACAATAATCTCTCTAGACATAAATCTACTACAAACTTCAACTGAATCGTTATTCTAATACAAAAATTTCTCAAAGCAAGATAGACTTAAAACTACTAAAATTTCTAATTCCACGAATTTCGGAGAGTAAAATCAAAATTGCGTTCCAGATAAATCCAAATACGCATATATTAACGATATTACTATTCTAATTTATTCAGGTAGTTATAAAAGTATACAATATATAATTAACTAGTTATCATATGTCATTACTATATAAAACTGTTTAGACCAAACACATGAGCGCCGCTAATAAATATTCATGAGGCTGCGGCCGACACGCGTCGTACCCGAGATAGGCCGGTACTCGTACGAATAATATGCATATTACAGGAGCGACCCAATTCCATAGCAAAAGTAAATGGTTGTTATTATATTAGTAGCCAAAATATATTGACGAACTACCAACACTTGGTACCAGTATTGAAATAAATTAATCCTTAATTGTGATGAAAACACACAAAACGGTACAATTACTTAAAAAAAATTGCTGATATGCTATTTATTGGGATAGCAAGAATTAGAACAAGGGGAGAGAGACCATTTTATAGTTTTCCACAATCTGAATTTCATGAGACAATAGACCATTAAATAATACAAATTATTAGGATCATATAACTCTGTTAGCTAATATAAATACACTACAATACCTTTATCGTAATCAAAAAGGATTATGGTGGTTCAAAATATATATATAATAAACGACCTATATAGAGTCATATAACCTATAACCAGTCCATACTATTAATATGCGACTAGATCAACTGTATGGATTTTATCCTTAAAAGTTGTGTGTTCTTTTGTTAAGAGGTTCCACTATAGCATCTATTTCCAATATAGATATCTTACCATATTTGTATTCTTGGTCCCTAGTCTCGCCTAGTGGTTAATCCATTTAATTCCTCAACTACATCTTGTGCTGTTTCACCACACCATGAGGAGCAAAGACACCAGAAAATAATGTCAGATGAAAGTCACTGTCATCAGAAGGTATAGTCATATCTAGAGAATAAAGAGAAAACATTTGATTTTTTATGTCGTAAAAGATTAACTAGTACTTATGTAGAGAAACATCTAATTTTATAGTAGACATATTATAAAAATTGCCCCTCAATATAAAGGTGTCCTCAGTATTAGGTGTCCTCAGTATAGAGGATGTCCTCATATAGGGGGGTCCTCAGTATTAAAAGTGTCCTCCATATTAAGTGTCCTCAGTATAGAGGTGTCCTCAGTTATAAGGTTGTCCTCAGTATTAAGGTGTCCTCAGTATAGAGGTGTCCTCAGTAATGAGGTGTCCTCAGTATAAAGGTGTCCCAGTATTAAGGTGTCCTCAGTATAGAGGTGTCCTCAGTATAAGGTGTCCTCAGTAGTAAAGTGTCATCAGTATAGAGGTTGAATAATTACTAAAGTACTTTTATTAACAGAGGACTAAAAAAAACAAGTTGCCTTAAAAATTAGAGGAGGCAGTTTCATACTGAGATAATACTGTAATGAATCCAATTAATAATTTATTTTATAACATCATTTTAAAGCTCGATACATTTAATGAATATATATTACAAAATTGAACATAAAAACTAGATAACTTTAAAAGCCCCAGGTATGATACATGAATTAATTTGTTTAAAGCAGGGTCCTACCCCATATTCAAATTGTGGTAAACTGCGTACTAATAGAACTACTAATAGATCATCATCTGATCTAATACTTCACCCGGTAATAGAGAGATAATAATTATAAATAATACTGAATTAATAATACATTAATAATAACTTCTTATAGATAAATGGATAAATGATTGTATACAAGAAGGATTTAAATGGATGTAATGAATGGATAGATAAACAAATAGATGGACATGAGTGAATAGCTGATAAGAAACATGTATCAACAGACAAACCTCATTAACTAACATGTTATGATAATGAATGATTGAAAGATCCATAAGGTAAGTGATCATTGGATAACTTAATTAAAGGCCGGTACTGTGGTAACATATGACAACAATGGGATCAGTAAGGTAGTAATCTTCAATTACCATATACACCACTAGAGAATATTGAAATGTAGTACAGTTTAATAGCATATAGATGGACAAAGTATATAGACATATAATCTAGATAATACAAATGACTAAATAGAAGGAACACAACTTACATTTAAATTATTATAGTAAGTATAGATAATGTTTATGATATTGGAGAGTATATGAACATGTCTAACTAACAATATGACAATATATTAAGGATATATCCATGTCTATGGGGCCCCACTCAAACTTAACACATAGGTATAGTGTACTATGTATATTATATCATTATATCTAATGAAGAGGGAGATAGTCATGAACAGTGTGAGGATCTTGTAGGTAGGAAATATGAAAGCCCCTTCATTAAAAGTACTTTATGGATGTTTATCCGCACTTGTTCTTGGAGGACCACCAACAAATGTCCACTATCTGAACCTATTGTTAGAATCAGAGAAACAAATAAATAAAAAAAGCAAGTAATTTACAAATTTTTAAGAACTTACAATTACTAGTTAAGATGCTGTGAGACCTGATAAATAGTCTCTACTTTTAGCAGCCATTTCTTCAAGTTGGTTGGTGTGCTAAAATATTCCTTGGGTCATGAATAAGTTAAAACTACTTCATTAATATAATCAATTTACACAAATGAAAGATTTATGAAAATGAACAACACATGAGCTATATGACAAAAACTGCCCTGATTGAAATCGAATGGACAGATATGTGTATAAAAAGGACAGATGGGAACTCAGAGCCATTCATGGAGTCAGTTCCACGTAATTTGAATGGAATTACAGTCTCAAAATTAATTAAGAGCAAAAATTCTGCTATGGAGTTTTTAATCACTCACGATTATATAAAATGACCAACTTAAACTTGGATACTTGGATACATATATAGGTGTATTTGAATGGATAATAATGAGGATTAATAGCTAATAAAATGAAAGGCTAATTTATAGTAATCAATGGATGGATAGCTGAAGGTAAAATGGATAAATGAACGCAATATAGATAAGATATGTCCAGTAGACCATTTGATTGTTAACTTCCTTCAGATCTGCTTTTGTTTCAGTTCTCTGTAAAATTACATCTTAATTTCAACATCTCTTGTTTTAGGTTTCTAAATCTTTGAACAATTGGTTTCCTAGGTTATTCCTCCTACTTTCTTATGGGAGCAGATATTAGATATATTGATTAAAAGTTTGTTCTCTTCTTCAAGTTTTGATAATCTAAAGATGAGATTTAAATTTTGGAAGTATCTACAGATTTCATATATATGAAAAGGTTTTACTTTGGGTTGTTATTTTTGCAAATACTTCCAGTGTTAACCTGATTAAATGTTTAAATGTACTATGTGCCCCACCCCCCCCCCCCCCCCATGACAAAATTGTTCCTACAATCATGATAGTGTCCAGTTTCACAAAAAATCTGAATTTTGAAATGTATCAGTTTCGTGCTCTCAATTCAGTTCTAATTGTCATTAATAAAATTATACATTAGCCAATTTACAAATATTACTTGTATTACATGTAATCTACTGCAACTGATATAAAACTTTTTTTAAGTTTAACAATTAAAACACAAAATAAATATAAAAATTTAACAAAAAAAGTGATTAAAATACTTGATAGGAGAACATTATTCAAATTATACTCAAAATTTTAAGTTTCTAATTTTTTTTTTACACTACCTCCATCATTGTTTTGTTCATCGATTGATTAATCATTGGTTACAACATATCCATAAAAATAGGAAGAGTTCTTTTGACTTGTCCCTCTCAATACTCTTGTTCTTGCACATTCTATGAGTAATAGTAGGGAACACTTAAAACAGAAAGAGTCAGGTAAAAGGATGAGAGAAAGTCCAGTCAAAGGATCAAAGTTCTCCTCCAGCCAATGAGAATTAACATGTTGCTTAGGCGGGGGGGAAAAAAATATCATGGGCACACACACATAGGAAGGAACAAAAAACGCGCGTGAAACACCACTATTTTGGCGGGAAATATTACATTGCAGAGAACAGCAAGACTTTGATAGATTTTTAATTAATTATTAAAAAAAGAAATAATTGAATTAACGGTATAGCTATTTGCTTAAAAACATTATGATAATATGATACAAAACTATATTAAATAAAGTTCTTTTAGTTTTCCAAAAAAACAATTCACAATAATAAAAAATGATCTATATTGGTATAATAAATTAGTTTGTAAAAAAGATTAATACATATTAATAATGTCTAGTTTAGTTTAAAAAAACTCAATTCTTAACTAACCTCAATATCACTGGACGGCAATTTCAAAGTTAAAAAATAGAGGGTTAATTGAAGTTGTAAACAACTCAATTTAACTGAAAATTGGACTTTTCATGACAAAGTTTAGAGTTAAAAAAGTTTTTGAGAATTTGAAAACAATATACACACAAACTATAAAGAATGAACATTACAAAATTACAGAAAAAAAATAAAAAAAATAAAATAAGACGTATCCATAGTTGAAGAGTCCCCAAGAGTCATTCATTCAGTCCACAAGGAGTTCTCCAGTCAGTAAGACAAGACCATTCCAGTCAGTCCACAAGAGTCCTTCAGTAGTCCACAACGAGTCCTTCCAGTCAGTCCCAAGAGGTCTCAAGGTCAGTCCACAAGTAGAAGAGCATAAGAGGAAGAAAAAGAAAGTTAGCTGGAACAACCGGATTATAAGAAGATTGATGGATGAATGGTTAGATCACCTTTCAACTGTGCTGCTCCTGCAGGGAAAAGGAAAAGAGAAAAGAGTAGTCAAAACTGAACTGGTGACAATGATGGATAGAGAGTGGGAAGAGAGACGAGAGGAAGTGAAAAGGACTACCAACCTACACACCCACACAGCACACACACACAATGCTCCCTAGAAGATCAGAGGTTCCCACCGCCACCTGGCGGCCTTGGAATATTAAAAAAAATTTTTTTTTTGGCCGCCAGGCGGCAGGGGGAATATATTTTTTGAGATTGTATACAGTGTGTGTATGGTTGTAGATAGGCTAGATAGCCCAAAAAAATTAAAAAAAAATAAACGAAAGGGAACAGAAGGCTTGAAAAGGAAGACAGAAAAGATTGAGCCAGCATAGCGACTCATCTTTTGAATCCAGAAACATCAGAGAACTGTCAAGGAAATCAGAAACAGTAAAGAACATCAAGACAGATACAGTCAAAACATCAGGGGCCAATCCCAGTAAGAACTTCCAAGTTGGTCCTGTAGAAAAAAAAAAAACGGGGGGAAGGTTGGAAAATAAAAATCTTTACATAAACAAAGAGATAAAAAATAAAATAAAAAAAGAAAAGACAAAAATAAAGATTAACCTAACTAAAAAAAAAGGAGATCCGCGATGGGCGAGTCGATCAACGGAAGTGAGTGACGAGATGACCAGCGACGAGCGAGTCGATCCAACGACAGTGACAAGACGATCCCAGCGACGAGGCGAGTCGTAGAGAAGAAGGAGACATTAAAAAGGGAGTACCTTTGCTGTTAGCAAGAGATCTTTCCTCAAGCTTCAATTTCACCAATCAGTCCAAAAAAACGCGTGAAAAATTTGGTCACCTCCTACCCACACACGTGTACAACATAATTGGATTTTTAATTGATCTAAAAAAAACATTAACATTAAATTCAAATTATCAACCGTACTTTAACTATTCTAAAACTTGTTACTGAAAGAAATATATTGTGTAATACCATGTCTATCCTGTGATATAGGGTAAAATATTTCTGTCAAATATTAAAAACTATATATTCAGTTTTAAAGGTTCCAAAAGTCCATTTTGTATTAACAATAGAATGTATATCACTATAGCTAATTTGAATTAGTGAAACTAGTAGAAAGCTATTTTACATGTATTCCAAATAGTTGTAAGGAACTCAAGATCTGCCATTGCTATTTAGTATCCTTGGAGGGAAACCCCATATTTGTAAAGGGTGTGGGAAATGTTTTTTGCCAGGAGTTAGCATTCTTACAGTACATAATATGTGTTGAAATTAGAGGTGTGGTTTATCCTGATGATAAAACCTAAGTGTTGAAGTTCATTTGGAATTGCTGGTTGGCAAAATGGGATAATCAGACAAGGGTAACCACTTGCACTATTGATTGGTAAAATGTTTTGGGATCTATATCTTATTAGGTAAAGTAATGCATTGATCCCATAGAAAAATGGCTAGTTTTGTACAAGTAAGGTGTAAACAATTTACATATGCCCAAATGTAACTCCACCTCTCTGTCATTATGAGCACATCCCCTTTTAATCCATTGTCATTCAATATGACTTATTCAGAATAATCACCTATATATCGCGGCATTGTGGTATAGTCTCTCTCGCCTTATTAAATACGGACCTCGTTGGTTGCAGATTATGAATAATGTCCTCTTTGATGGAAGATCCAAACCTAAGTCATCTCTCTCTTGTTCTAAATGTTATTCAATTTACGATATTTTTGTAGTTTAGACTTGTACTTTTTCCAGGTTTTGGTCATTAATGCTACACAATCTTTCTTTTACTTCAAACTTGTTAGAGTTTGGTCATAAATAAATCATGTTGTGTTGTAAGTGCTTTAATCTTTCTTTATAAACTTAATTTGAGTTGTCCTCTTTTCTCTTTTGCATCTCTCTCTTTCTTTTTTTTTGCATTTATTCAATTCTTTGATTCCAATTTGTTAAAGATGTTTTCCTCATTTAGTACTGCATCAACGATTTTGAGTTCTATGCTACCCGCGGAATGGGAATTGTAGGGATTTCTTGAAGTTTTGAAATCTCTCTTGAATCTCATCGGAGTTTTTTGCCTAAGAGAAGACCACCTGGTTTGAATGATGGATGTATTGATCAATGGATATATAAGTGGATTAATGAACACAGATAGGTTAATAAATCATTAAAGAATAGAAGATGGAGTACATGAAACCAGCGGAGTGGTTTGTGTTGGATTGATACATAGATAAAATGAATGGGCTGATAGAAGGCTGAATGGATCACTTGGGTACTATGATAGATGACTGCCAGTAGTGTAGTTAAAAAGGAGAAACAAAAGATACCATTACCGTCTGCTCCCTATAATTTTTGCAATTTTTTCAGATCGAAGCTTCCAATAATTGGAGCTTTGCTCCGTGTAATGTCTGTGGTCCTAACCTAATGGTAATTTCTTTAATTCCTCAACTACATCTTGTTGCTGTTTCACACACACCATGCGGAGCAAAGACAACCAGCAAATAGTATCAGAAGGTCACTGATCATCAGAAGGGTATAGCCATATCGGGAGAATAAAGAGAGACATTTGATTTTATGTGTAAGAGAGATCACTAGTAAATTGTATCGAGAAATTGTATTTTATATTGGATATATTGCCTCAGTATTATAAAGGTGTCACTCAGTATAGAGTTGTCCTCAGTATACCCAATAAAATTGTCCATATAGGTTGTTCCTCCAATAAGCACAATATAGGATTGCCCCTATAACATGTCCTCATAATGATTGTTGAAAATTACTAAAGTACTTTATTAAAGGATAAGGAGAGAATTAACTTGCCCTTAATCAATTAAAGCATTATTGTTAACTAATTGAGAATCCATACATCAAAGGGTATAATTATGTTAAAAAATTGAACAAAAA
>NW_024534977.1:0-16766 GCF_016097555.1 Gigantopelta aegis
GCACAAGATGGATTGTCAATGACGTATCATGAGAATTTATGTTACTATTACCTAAACGGAAGAAAATGTTTTATTTACGGTTATATGGCGTCGGACATATGGTTAAGGACCACACAGATATTGAGGAAGGAAACCCACTGTCACCACTTCATGGCCTAATCTTTTCTATTAGCAGCATGGGATCTTTTGTATGCACAATCCAATAGACAATTACCCAAACGGAGTTGGCTATGTAATATCTTCTGCATTCTATTTTTTTTTTTTTAAATCCATTTACTGATGAAGAATGCTTAATATCAGCTGACGTGTTGTTCCATAGTTTAATGGCGGGCGGAAGGAAAGAATTTGAAAACAGTTTTGTTTGACAAAAATGTGTGTGCAGATAATCTGCACTATGTGTATGGTGAGTATTTATTTCAGCAGTAGAACGCGGTAGTTGTAATGTCAAAAAGGTGGGCAGCAGTTTTATTTTTAGTTTGTACATCATGCACAGGTTGTGATGTTTTCTCCTTTCTGACAACGGTAAGAAGCCAGTTTCCTTGTATAATAGCTGATGGGAAGTTCCCCGGACAGCACCACATGCTTGTTTCACCTATTCATCTTGACCCCCAGATCATTTAAAAAATAAAACAAATATGGATATGCTTTTGCAACGTATAACAACAAATGAAATGAATATAACTACCATATATATCATATCTTTTTTTTATATACGTTTTATATGAAATATAAACCATTTATCTTACAATTAGTTATACATGTGTACACACACAATCGTGTTATAATTTTATTATTGTTGTATATTATAAGACTATAATTCAAGGCACCCCAACCGTGACAATGTCAGTAATCTGGGTGGGGGTTTTTAAAAGATAAAAAAGATTCATCTTGATCAGTGTTGTTCTATTATTATTTCGATCAGTCCTGTGTGTAAAATGGTAAAAAATATAAGTGAATGTACTGTATGCGATACACAGTGTGTCGGCCGGCTTGCAGTAGTCCGAAGGTAAAACTACAGAAAACTGAGTCAACATATTAATGATGAGTTGTTTTTCTCGGTCAGTTAAAACAGCCCACCTAGACCCTAAAAAGGTGGGCTATTTTTAACCCACCTGCATATTTTAAATCACAAGGCCTGCTTTTAAACTAATTAATTCAACATTAACGACTAACATAAACAGTCGTTTTATTAATGTTAAATAAAATCTGAAACAATCTCTTTTGTTATTTAAGAATTGTTGAAAGTAGTGTAAAATTGAGATTCACTCAGTTATGATCATCTGTGTTTTTAAGTCACATGATGTTAGATGGACCAATCCAAGCATTTATAATAAAAGAGTACGTACATATTGCAACTACTTGTGTATAACTGAATATAAAGGACATTTCATACATATGCATGCAGATGCAATTGCTTTTATGTTCTTAATAAGTAGTTAGGATAGATAAATCATTTGGGTAACTTTAATAAACAGGTTTGAGGACAGTGATATCCTCTTTAGAAGATCACTTACCTTCGATGTAAACATCACTGGTTGCTGTCTGTGATATATGTCCTGACCTATCTGGAACTCCATTATCAACAGCACAGTGGTACGTCCCACTGTCTTCATATGTAGCACGATTAAATGTCAGTCTGGTTTCGTTGCGTCCAACAGGTGTGGCGGGTACATATCGGATAAACATGTCATTCCAGTAATGGCTGAAACTTGTGAAGTTCATGTTGCTCGGGCGACCATCAGCAGAGCATGTTATACTTGGTGACTTATTTTCAGTGGAATTCAAAGACGTGAGGGTGACATCAGGAGCATCTACAAAATACAAATAAAAGAAATCATTGTGTTTGATATTTTGAAATAAAAGTTGAATAATAATTTGTTATAAAAGTACAACATTACATTAGTGTTTGCACCTATAGTTCCCAACAGTTATGAACATCCTAACCAGTGCCACTCCACTGATGTATAAAAAAATCATGGTATGTGCTGCTCTATGTGAAAGTGCATATAAAAGTTCCCTTCTTGCTAATGATAAAGTTTTGTTTAATGACACCACTAGAGCACATTGATTTATTAATCATCGGCTACTTGATGTCATATTTGTTAATTTTGACATATAGAATTAGGACAAGGAGAACTTTCCTGGACATAATTATGGGGTGAGGTGAAGTTTCAGGTAGGCGGAAAGTTAGGTCTAGAACCTAAAACCAAAATAGAAACAGCATTCTACTCAAGCCTGGAAAAATTAGAGCTAAAAATAAACTTTGACTGCTTGGCCGAAAACACTTCAGGTGATTTGAGCAATTTTGACAAGCTGCCAAAATAAAGTGTGTCAGACTATTTACAACAACAAAAATAAACATAAGAAGTTTGATAAGAAGCCAATTTTTTTTAATCTGACTAAGCCCTAAGACAGCAACTCTGGTTGATCTACAGAGAGGTTATCATCGGTAGCATCCTGAAGTTCTGTAGCTTCTGGGCAAGCTATCCACAATGTGGTGCCATGTTTACATAGTCCACCATAAACATCTTCAGGAGTCGATGGATGGTGTTAACACTGCCTGAGTGTACACTGGTGACACCTAAGTCTGTGTACCTAAGCATCTGTGTTATATTTTAAAGTTACAATCTTTCTTTAAAAATATTTGTTTCATCACCACAGTACAATGGAACAATAAACGTTTTACTACTGACATTTTTTTTTTTTTTTTTTTTTTTTTTTTAAACTCAAGTAATGAGCGCATTTTTAGTGGCAGCCCCTGTATTTACTGGCCTGCATGACGGCACATAAGTCTGCACAGAAAACACTAAAACAACCACTTCTGTCGCTAATTCTCACAGAAACAACAACAGGTAATGGATCTGACTTTTTGTAAGTTCTAGACAACAAACACTTCCTATTATAGTCTGTTTCAGGAAAATTTAGATTATGTCAGAATGCATCTCAGGTCACTTCTTTTGTTGTTTTTTATTTCGATAGAAGAAAGGGGAGGACATCTCCCTGTCAAACTCAGCCCTCCACAGCCACGTTGTGACTGCAAATAAAGCCTACAGCTTTATCTCCTTTATTTTCATTTCAAGTCTGTGGACACACTACAGTCGCTTCGGCACCCCCGTTTTCTTATGACATGAGAAAAGACTTGATGGTTCGTTACGAACTGAGCAGTTTGTTCCGATGTCGGGACCTGTTCCCGATGGGATCCCAACCAATGTTCACCAATGGGTGGAGGACTCATACCGCTTGGTTCCTTTGTTTGCATACTTCGTTAGCAACGGAGGTCTCCTCGCAGTTTGTTCCGATGTCGGGACCTGTTCCCGATGGGATCCCAACCAATGTTGACCACTGGGTGGAGGACTCGTAACGCTTGGTTCCTCCGTTTGCATACTTCATTACTAACAGAGGTCTCCTCGCAGTTTGTTCCGATGTCGGGACCCGTTCCCGATGGGATCCCAACAGATCCATTATGTCAGAATGCATCTCAGGTCACTTCTTTTGTTGTTTTTTATTTCGATAGAAGAATTTTCGATATTTCGATAATAAATCCCAAAAACAACAAAAGAAGTGACCTGAGATGCATTCTGACAGCATCTACAGTCAACATTTCAAGGTTTGTCCTGAAGAAATCTGTCCACAATCTAGAAGATATTGTATTGAATTATAACATAATATAGGTCAGATATTTAATAGCTGCTTTATTTTAATGAATGGCCTCCTCCTTTACCCCTCATAGCCATTCCATCCTCACCTACATGAACTTCATTAACACCTATATGATACACAGTACATTATATCATTATATCATTACCTTTTATCATAGAACCAGACAGTGCATCCAATGTACACCAGCAAGTGAATAACAACATAGTATATGATGATAATTATCTTATTTTCCGATGTGACTACTTAATATTTACACTACTTATTGAAAGCCTAGTAATATGATGCTACATGAAAATCTGCCATGAATTATAAGTGGACTAACGTAAAGCTAATTGGAACAGTACAATGGAACAATAAACGTTTTACTACTGAAATGTTTTTTTGTTTTTTTTTAAACTAAGTAATGAGCGCATTTTTAGTGGCAGCCCCTGTATTTACTGGCCTGCATGACGGCACATAAGTCTGCACAGAAAACACTAAAACAACCACTTCTGTCGCTAATTCTCACAGAAACAACAACAGGTAATTAATGGATCTGACTTTTTGTAAGTTCTAGACAACAAACACTTCCTATTATAGTCTGTTTCAGGAAAATTTAGATTATGGAAATGAGATCAATATAAATAGTGTTCCATGCTCCTTAGTTTGGATAACACAAAATGACAATATAAAAAAGGCCAATGTAAACATTTATGAACATTATTCAACAAACGTTGTCTGTTATTAACTGTGTAAATGAGCACAAATAGTGTTCACTGGAAATATAGCACAATCAATGATAATTTTGAAACAAACTATAGCTAAAAATAGGCAGTGTAAGCCATATTGCTTGTGTTGTGTCACTCGAAGTATGCTTGAATTTTTACATTAACAGATAAAATAAAAGATTGATTTCATCGATGGATTCATTAATTACAATAAGGTATGTATTGAAGCTTCTATGTAAACTTGTGTAAGTTAATATACAAGGTTGATCATTACAATGGTGACAGACACATGTTGACAGGTGATACAAAAACATGTTGATCGAGGCTGGCATGCAAAAGTATACTTTTAGTGCATTAATTCAGAGGGTTTTTAAAAATAAAATGGTTATCTACCAGTTTTATACATACGTTCACGATCAAGATGTGTTGTTTTAACAATTGTTTTATGAATTAAACTAACGTTGTTTGTTTCTTTACAAACATAAAGCAACACTTGTTTCAAGATGTAAATTAATGTAATTAACATGCACAGACTTTTGTGCTGCGCAGAGTAATGTGATGTGAGTGTATATAGAGAAATGGTTAGGATGAGAACCTCCCCTCATCAAGTCACATCATCCTTGGTTCTGTTCCAGTTGGCAAGATAAGCTCGGCGATGTTGGTGATCTCGATCTTAATGCACCATCGATACTTGGATCAGAGCTTGCTAAGGTTCATCTGCCAGACCTCTGCTGTTGTCTCTGGAGTTGGCACAGTCTGCCTCCTCTTCGATTCTTTTTGAGCCACTGGTTCCACACGTGGTCTAGAACAGTAGGCAGTGAAGCCGAAGAAGGACGTGGTGAGTCTTGAACGTGACCAACTGCTGGCTCAACAGGTTGACTAGGTGTTGGCGCCATAGAAGGCACTGCCTCTCATGCCTCTTCAGTCTTGTCAGGACGTGCAGGCTTCACAGGCCAACTTTCTCTAGGTGGTGGGACGGGTGAGATCTGTCCGTTTTTCCCGGGAACTGCCTCTCTACTTTCTCGTCAAGGATACTGCCACTGAAAAACCTGATATTTCAAGTTTTAGCTTGATCAGACAAACGGTTCCCAAGATATGGCCCATTCATTTTTGGCAATTTTGTCCAAAATGGGCTTGACCAACAATATTTAAATGACCATAACTCAGCACCTGTTTGGTTAAGCTTACTAATTTTTTTTTTTTTAAGACGGGGAATTTCACAAGCATCCTAAAGCTGTTATTATATTTTTTTTATATATAAGAGTGATTTGAGGAGTGACAACCTTTTCACCTTTACTTTGATGTTGAATTTGTATAATGTTTTTCATTAGCCTGTAATATCATGTACATATCTACTGTTCAATAAAGTTCAATAGCGCACATGACCACCATCTGCAGCAACACAAGCCATGCAACGTCTTCTCATCAACCTGATAAGTCTGCGAATAGTGCTCTGGGGGATAGCATACCACTCCTGCTGTAGTGCGGTTTCCAGTTCTCTAAGGTTATTCATTTGTGGATGACGTGAGATGTGTTGACCAAGGTAATCCCAAAGTTACTCTATTGGTGATAAATCAGGGGACAGTGCTGGCGATTTAAGACAAGGGACATTATGTTTCGCTAGATACAGTGTTGTAACATGTATTGTGTGTGCTCAGGTGTTGTCTTGCTGAAATGTGTGCATATCCCGATGCTGAAGAAAGAATGGCATAACATGATTTTGCAAGACTTTATCCCGGTAGTAAATGGCATTCATTCTGCCATGGCAAACATGGAGTGCTATTCGGTGATGATAACTGATCCCGCCCCACACCATGACACTCTCTCCACCCCATCGATCTATCTGGACAAGGCAGTCATTGTGATAATGTTCTCCACGCCTACGCCACACCTGCAACCGACCACCAGCATTCCTTAAATGGAAACGGGATTCGTCAAATAGCACACCATGCCAACGTTGTAATCTCCAATGACGATGCCTTCCTGCCAAACGTCTGCACTCATTTCGATTTCGATCAGTCAGGATAGGTCCAGCATATGGTCGTTGAGCACACAGCCCAGCAGAGCGAAGATGGTGACGTATAGTGTCTGCGCTGATAACCCCTCGTCGATCTTGAACAGTTGGTGCAGTCCTGGCAGCTGGCAGCATTCGATCACGAATATGGAGGCGAACAATATGGCGATCTTGTCGTGGTGTTGTAACACGTCATTGGCCTGGACGTGGACGGTCCCTGGTGGTTCCTGTCTGCTGGTATCTCCTGTGGAATCTAGTGATTGTTGAATGGTGGCATGCAAACCGCTGTGCGATGACTCTACTCAAAATGCCGACTTGAAGCATGCCTAAGGCATGTTCACGTTCCTCAGCTGTCAAACATCTTTTATAGCCCCAATCAGCATGATTTGCACATTCAATTTACGTTTTTCATGCTATGCATGCAATATGTTGTGTTTTGGTGTTGTGTTTCACAGGGAATAATTTTTGTAAGTTATTCGTCGTCATGCATGGTACTTATTGATATTTTTAATGCTGATATACGCCCCATTCACATTTGTTATCATCAACTGGTGGTGCGTTTTGAATGCTGTTCAGTATATTTTCATGATAAAGTTCTAAGAGCTTTTAGCCTGTAGTTGATTTTTAAAATGAAAGTTAATCAATTTAAACAGTGGCATATTTCTTTCTTCCATTAGTCAGGTCAGTAATTCATCAAATCTTTAAAAAAAGTTTTCAAACTGTTCATAATCAATGATCGAGGTAAATGATTATGTGTCATGCATTAAAAGTTGTAGTTTTTCTTCTATGCATAAATTGCACTTTGGAAGAAGAGTTTACCATACTGAATGCCTTTTTTATTAGCTCCAATTTGAATACATATTATTATTTATGTAATAGTTATGCTATTATTAACCAGATTAACCCTAAACTTAACCCATTTTCTTTCTGGGGGCCTCATACTCCATACCCCCTGTTGACTGTGGTTACATTTAATCAATAGTGCCATCCCCAAAAATTTCTTTCTCGCAGAAACACTGCAGTAATATTTCATCTAGAGTCACATTAAAGAACTAGATATATGGTATGTCATGAAATCAAGAGTGGCATCAGATGACACTATATATGTAGGCCTACATACCCGGTAGGTGCTGCAAACAAGATTTTGTTATGATAGTGTTGGGGCATATGTAATTCTGTGGGACTTGAATGTTAATTTTTGGAACCATCCATGATTGTAATTATTATGGTGTGTAGATTACATAAAGAAATATGATTATATTTCTTCTGTCACGGTCAAGGTCATTTTGACATTGTTCAAGGTCAGTACCCAAAACTGACTTACAGCATCCATGTGAGAGGTATTTTTTTTCTTCAGGACATAAGCATGTAACAAATCAGTAGATAGCTCATGGTAACCATTATACAGATAAGTCAATATTGTGTCTGGATATAGTATAGAAGGTAATAAAACACATTAAAGGCTATTTTTAATTAAATATAGTTTTAAAAAGTGCTATTTTTCTGTCGACGCAGCCTCTAAACAGCCTTTCACCATCACGGGAAGGCTCTCGACAGCCTTGTCTAACCCAAATAGGAAAGTTCCTGAATGGTTATTTGTCTGGAACATCGACTTAGTCAGCCTTTCGAACAATTCCTGATCCGTGATGAGCAACGACACACTCGCGGGAACAACTACCGGGTGTTCGAGAAAATCCGCTCCCAACGTCTCATAGGAGTCGCCACTGAAAATGTAGGCAGTGCCACTGGGTATTCATCTACACCCACTCCTCGGAGCAAAGTCAAAGAGGTAGGAAATGTCAGTGGTGCAAACTCCCAGGAGACCTCCGCTGCTACCGAAGTACGCAAACAGAGGAACCAAGCGGGACGAGTCCTCCACCCAGTGGTGAACATCGGTTGGGATCCCATTGGGAACGGGTCCCGACATCGGAACAAACTGCGAGGAGACCTCCGTTGCTAACGAAGTATGCAAACGGAGGACCCAAGTGGTATGAGTCCTCCACCCAGTGGTGAACATCGATTGGGATCCCATCGGGAACGGGCCCGACATCGGAACAAACTGCGAGGAGACCTCCGTTACTAACGAAGTATGCAAACGGAGCACCCAAGTGGTATGAGTCCTCTACCCAGTGGTGTACTTTGGTTGGGATCCCATCGGGAACGGGTCCCGACATCGGAACAAACTGCGAGGAGACCTCTGTTACTAATGAAGTATGCAAACGGAGGAACCAAGCGGTACGAGTCCTCCACCCAGTGGTCAACATTGGTTGGGATCCCATCGGGAACAGGTCCCGACATCGGAACAAACTGCGAGGAGACCTCCGTTGCTAACGAAGTATGCAAACAAAGGAACCAAGCGGTACGAGTCCTCCACCCATTGGTGAACATTGGTTGGGATCCCATCGGGAACAGGTCCCGACATCGGAACAAACTGCGAGGAGACCTCTGTTACTAATGAAGTATGCAAACGGAGGAACCAAGCGGTACGAGTCCTCCACCCAGTGGTCAACATTGGTTGGGATCCCATCGGGAACAGGTCCCGACATCGGAACAAACTGCGAGGAGACCTCCGTTGCTAACGAAGTATGCAAACAAAGGAACCAAGCGGTACGAGTCCTCCACCCATTGGTGAACATTGGTTGGGATCCCATCGGGAACAGGTCCCGACATCGGAACAAACTGCTCAGTTCATAACGAACCAGCAAGTCTCTTCTCATGTCATAAGAAAACGGGGGTGCCGAAGCGACTGTAGTGTGTCCACAGACTTGAAATGAAAATAAGCTGTAGGCTTTATTTGCTGTCACAACGCGGCTGTGGAGGGCTGAGTTTGAGAGGGGGATGTCCTCCCCTTTTTTCTATCGAAATAAAACAAAACAAAAGAAGTGACCTGAGATGCATTCTGACAGCATCTACAGTGAACATTTCAAGGTTTGTCCTGAAGAAATCTGTCCACAATCTAGAAGATATTGTATTGAATTATAACATAATATAGGTCAGATATTTAATAGCTGCTTTATTTTAATGAATGGCCTCCTCCTTTACCCCTCATAGCCATTCCATCCTCACCTACATGAACTTCATTAACACCTATATGATACACAGTACATTATATGCATTATATCATTACCTTTTATCATAGAACCAGACAGTGCATCCAATGTACACCAGCAAGTGAATAACAACATAGTATATGATGATAATTATTTTATTTTCCAATGTGACTACTTAATATTTACACTACTTATTGAAAGCCTAGTAATATGATGCTACATGAAAGTCTGCCATGAATTATAAATGGACTAACGTAAACTAATTGGAATATTGGAAGAAAAATAAATCATGTTATATTTGCATGTGCTGGTGTAGTCTAACAATTGGTTCACTAATATTAATAATGTAACTAAAACTATAATAAAACTAAAATAAATCTTGAAGGCTGTTATCATGATTCAGCCCTGCCTACCCTTTTGTTAAGACCTATAGGACTGGTGGAGATTTATCTTGTTGCACCATAGATGGAGAGCTATATATACACACTTATAATACAGACATGAATGGGAAAATAGACAATACACCCCTATAAACCAGTATTTTATTGCAGAAGGAGCTCAATTTGAAAGTATAAAAGTCACTTGAATAAAATTACACACTCAATTGTGAGGAAATAAGCCAATAAAAATATAAAATATAAAAAATAATCTCCTTTTCTTCCCCCAAAAAGGAGGATATAAGGGTGTATACTACCAAATCAAATCCCATAGACGACAATAGTAATATATGTGGCTAAAACTCCTACCTGCAGCGTATCAATCAACGTAAATGCCACAGATATAAATACTACCACCCCTCACACTTAAAGTGAATCAGAAAAAATTGGGGGTCAAGCTGCTTGTTTCTGAGATAACGGGTAGCGTCTATGACTACCCTAGTTCCGCACAAAATTCGAGTACTTTTTTTTACAGGTACCCCATACATGTTTCAAGCACAAGGCTACTTGACACATTGGCACTAGATGAAATAAAATTGCATTTTTGTTTTACCCAGATGAAACTATTATTTTTTACAACCAACACACTCACATTTATAACCAATCACAGGACTTGTGGTGTTCACTTCTACCAAAATCATGAAATATAGGAGACGTGGACACACTGGACTGCCAGCAATCAAAGGCAAAGAAGGTGCTACATGCTCTCCGGACGAGGCAGTGGACCAGTGCACAACGGAGTGCATGTGCTTGGTAACCGAAGTAGTCGTCATGGCTGGTGCCGCGATGACTCCACCCTGCCCACCTTCTGTTTGCAATGGCGTCGGCAGCACCCGAGACATAGATGAAGCCACACAAGCAGAAGAGGGCGCCATCACCAACGAAGACGGCTCTCATAACACGGGTACAGTAGGAGCCCGAGGGGGCGCTTGTGAAGTGTCGGTACTGTCACTCGTAAGACGGACCGACGAGAAAACACGCTTGTTTTTCCCCCCTTTCTGGACACTCTTCGAAGTGTCCCCAGACATGTGGGTCCTACCCGCCAAATCTGACTTCTCAACTAGCGCAGTGGTAGCCGACAAGATTCCACTGACACATGAACTGAGCCCAGTGGTCGGGAGACCACGTGACGCAGACCTCACACTGACAGTCTTTCGAACAAGACCAACAGCCCGGACACAACATGTGTGTGTCCTTGCATCGTAACTGAACATTACAACTGTCCTGCACACAAACTCTTTGTGTGCTGGACGTCATGTAACTCGAGTCGGACATGTTTATTGAAACAACAAGAACTCCCGACCTAAAACAAACCGCATGTCGTGTTCACAAAACAAAATAAGGAAATAAAAGCAAACACAAAGTTACAGGGTACCTAAAACTTTTGCCTGAGCTTAACAAACAGTGTCTTCACAGGTGGACTGCAGAATTGAGAATGAGGTTACAGGTAGCCCGTGCAAGGATAGCATTACACATATCTGGCAAAGGAGAGAATTCTGCAATGTGAAGGTTGAATAGCGTTTTTGTTGTGCTAGCACAGTGTCACATGCCATGGTTGATATTTTATGTGTTACTTTTGGTGATAAGGATATAAAATAAGTGAATTTGATTTGTGTGCGTGACTTTTGTTGCGTGGTGTAGTATGTTGCACGAGTAGGGTGTGATGGATGGGCAATAGAAGGCATGGGAATTGTGTACTGGGATGGGCAATTCATGGAAAGCACGTGATAATTGTATTGGGAAATGGTTAAATAGAAAGAATCATCAGATATCTGGTAGTTATTCTTTTTCGTAAATGAAGAAGGTATTCTCGTATTTCTCACGGTGTGTATAGATAAAATTATTTTGTTAAAATGTTAGGCAATACATGTACAAGTTTATAGTGATGCTTGTATGTAAATAATTTGGTACATGTATATAAAACACGGGATTGTAGAATGTAATACATGCAATGCATTTTGTATTGTTACAGCGGGTTTCCCAGGTGTAGAATCCTGAGGTTGGGGTGGAGAATGAACTCCTGATTGGATTCATGTGGGTAGACTCATGTGATTGGACTATCAATGTTGGATTCCCAAGGTTAGATTATCGAGGTTGGATTCCCAAGGTTAGATTCTCGAGGTTGGACTCCTGCGGTTGGATTCCCAAGGTTGGATTCTCGAGATTGGATTCCCAAGGATGGATTCCCAAGGTTGGATTCCCAAGGTTGGACTCCTGCGATTGAATTTCCGAGGTTTGACTGAGGTTGGAATCGGGAGGTGTTTACCAACAACTGGTGTGGTGTGGTTTAAAGACTGTTTTTGTAAAAATCCGCTGTAAATTTGATCTCTATTATTGGAACTTTTGTAATGTGACAATAGACTTTGTTCTAGAGCAAATTGAACATTTAAATGTGTGATTTTTAAAAATTATTATTATTTTTTTTTTCATCATGGGGTTTGGTTGATGGATGAGTGGGGCGAATGAACAGCTACCTTGAAAGCCAGATCAGATAAACTGAATCTGGGAAAATAATAAACGGGTTTAAGATGCACATGCAGAGAGATCGAGGGATTCCCGTTACAAATTGAATGTACACTGACTTTATGAAAATGAAACTTGATTATCAAGGCACACCTGTTCTCGAAAAATCTTTTTGAAAATTGTGTAAAAACTTGTTTATTTTGCACAAGAACATACCACTCGACTGCTACACGGTCTCGTAGTATGTATTCTTGCGCAAAATAAACTTGTGTAATAAATAGGAAGCAAAAACAATGTATGTGAAGTTATGTATATGTATAACTTAGATATGAACCAAGATAGTTTTAACCATATGGGAAATAATTAGAGTTACAACCTTTCTCTAGAAAAATAATGCATCTGTTCCTGTATACTTACAGTTCACAACAACTTGGATGTTACTCGAGTTTGTCAGATTCCTGTAGGGACCAGCAGAGACTGTTACCTCACATTTGTACTGGCCGTGATCAGTTCTGTTTAGGTTTGTTAATCTCAAATTTGAACGGTTTCCACCATTCATCACATATCTTCCATAGATCCACTTGAATGTCTGTGGTGAACTGGGATTGCTGTCTGCTGTGCAGGTCAAATCCAGGTCATCACCTTCCTTATGAGGGTTTGGAATCAACATCTTTATTTGTATTCTTGGGGAATCTGAAACACACAAGTAATAAATAAATAAATATTTGCTAACAATATTAATAAATAATGTACTATATGTCACAGCAAAATTTTAAGTGGTTTTCATTTAAAAATCGTTTTCTAAATTAATTGTTGATATTTTTGTCAAAAACAAAGTAAGAAAATGTCAATAAATAGTCTTAGAATGACATATCCAAATATTTGTTGTACATCTTTTTTCTTTTTTTTTAAACAAAAATGACCCGTCAAATGGCGCGTGCTATTGTTTGTTATTGTTTCTTGTTTTTTTGGTAGCGGTTTCTTTTATCTCTACAAAGTTGTCATAATATACTATTATATATGAACTACATTATGACAGTTGCATTAAAATAGAACAAGTATCACTTTTAATGTCTAAAAAAAGGTACAAACACAATAAAATAATTGTAATCCGACGGCATAAACAGTCATCGAAAAAAGCGCCATTTCCCTATTTCTATTTATAAACAACAGGTCATGTGACAGCACATTTCCCGCCATACAATTTGACAGCAGTAGTACACATTGCTTGCATGTGCTGCTAACTGTTTTCATTAATAATTACAACGTGGTTACTTATACTACAGCAGACGATATTCTAACTAGCTACGTTTACTTGAACTGTTACGTCGACTATATGATCGAATACGCACATGTGCTCGGTGTTCGTCGTTGTTTTGTTGTGTGCTGTTTTTCTGCCATTTTTTTTCCTTTTTAAACATTCACATTGGTATTAATCACTACTAAGTGGATATATATTTTTGTTCTCATTTAAAAAAATTTAATTACAAACAATAGGTTACGAATATCTGCTGAAGTAGTCCTGGAGAATACCTTGACCTACATTATTTTCAATAACCAATCACAAAACATTCTCGTTGCGTGTCACACATAATTATGTGGCGCCACCATTTTTTTGTTTTATTATTGAAATAGTTTAAAGCATGTACTATTCTGTACCAGTCGCGGATCCAAGGATTGTGCGTGTGTGTGTGGGGGGGGGGGGGGGGGTGCATGGCTTTTTATGAATAAGCGTATATAAGCAGTGAATGTTTTGTAATAATGTTGAATGGTGGATGACAATTTTTAAAAAATCAGGCATGTGTGCTGGGATTATAGGTAGGGGTGTCTGGAGAGCGAAGTTTATAGGGGATTTCTGTAATGCTCCGCCGGAATATGTATTGAATTTGCTTTTGTTTTTTTAATCTGCTCGAGCAGGGACCGTAAAGGGAGGGGGGAGGGGGGTTGACCCATTCCCTGCACACACATCTGCAAATGTTCTCGGGCATGACCCGGTCCTCTCATAAGGCACTACTCGCTCCCGTTTTTTAAGACTTACAGTGGTGGTCAGCATACCTCAAAGTGGGAAACGGAACAAGACTTATTTGGGACACATCGTCACCAGATTCAAATCAGCTGTGATTCAAGCTCATTCACAGGCGGAGCATTCTGCCATGGAGATTGGGTTTATCATAGATCTACGAACAGTATAACCAAACTATGTGACTCCCACATCAATATTAAGGATCTAGCCATTGTTCGAGAAGCAGCACTGAGATGGAAAAAACAGTGGGCCAAACATAGGATTGTTGTTTCAAGTGATAACTCTGCTACGGTCGCCATGATCAATAACGGGACGTCAGCCTGTGAGCAAGCTCACATGATTCTCAGAGAACTGTCCTACCTTTCTCTCAAACACAACTTTCACATCTCGGCTATTCACATCTCAGGTATCACAAACGAACTTCCGGACGCTATATCAAGGTTTTATCAAGCTAATCCGATTGGTCGCTTTGTGAACTTAGTTAGAAAGTGGTGGGCCAACATTTTGTCCCCATAATATGTTGGTATCTAACCACACTTGAACTAAATTCCTTGTTTTTTTTACAGTTTCAGAAACACATGTTGTTACCAGAAAATTGGATGGTGAAATGAAATTCTGGAACACCCAGAGAATCGCTTCTTCCACCAGACGTAGCCCACCATACACACATATTAGCTTTTTCAAGTTCCGCGAACTAATTTAATGCAAACCACTGCTAAATATCTGATGAGGAAAAATATGCAGATTCACACCCTTTCTGGCTCGAACTAAATGTTTTCACGTCCATTTACGTCTGTCTACAGTGAAACTGAACCACTTGGACTTGAGACTACCCAGTCTGCTCCATTATCAGTCCCTACAAGGTGTGGTGCCAGGGATCTGACGTATGGATGGAACTTACCAACAACAAAAAAGCTCCTCTCTCTCCCAGACATGTTGAATGAAATCAGGAAACGGTCTAGACCTGACTGTTTTGTCGGGTTTGCTGTTCCTTGCGATGCTCCTAACTGTTTCTTTGGACTGCTACGAGTTGGATCTGTGATGGTTCGTTCAGTGTCCGACTGGGCCAGTCTCCACTTACTTTTGTCGTCAGGATGTGCGTTTTAACAAATTAAGTTGTGTCTTGACCTTCAGAGACTCCAAAACAGTTCGTTTCCAGGAGCGTCTACACTAGGTTTAACCCTGCCCCTGTTTTCCTAACCACCCGTTGTGCCCTACGTCATCTCTGTTACAATTCTACAGAAAGGCAGGGGATATCCTTGACCACCTCCCAGCTTTCTCGTACTTAGAAGGTGGCTGTCTAAAACTCCCCAGTGCCATTGTGTTTCGCAGGAGACTGGGCCACCTCCTACAGGTAGTACTAAACCAAATAACTTCCGGCTGGGTCAAAGTTCGAGGTGCACCCAACTTTGATAGAGCGAAGTGAACACCACAAGTCCTGTGATTGGTTATAAATGTGAGTGTGTTGGTTGTAAAAAATCGATAGTTTTATTCTGGGTAAAAAAAATATGCAATTTTATTTCATCTAGTACCAATGTGTCAAGTATCCTTGTGCTTGAAACATGTATGGGGTACCTGTGAAAAAAAGTACTCGAATTTTGTGCGGAACTAGGGTAGTCATAGACGCTACCCGTTATCTCAGAATCGAGCAGCTTGACCCCCAATTTTTTCTGATTCACTTTAAGTGTGATGGGTGGTAGTATCGCCCCATATCCCGTGGCGTTTTATGTCGGTTGATATGGTGCAGTGTAGAGGTTTTTAGGCCACATATGTTTTACTAATTGTCCGTCTATGGGAGTTGATTTGGTACTATACCGCCCTACAGGGAGTGTGGCTTACAATGACTTGATAAAGCTTTCCGCCGAGGCCCGAGCACTGGCGCTTGTTCGTTAATGGCATCTCTCCTCCCCATGATTAAGATCAGATGCGGAGACTGGAAGAGTGACTCAGTCTTTAAATATTCTTAAACCTGTGCATGCTGGCACAAATTCAATACCCTTTAAAGGACTACCCGTACCTGTGCTTGTAACTTTCTATAATGGACTGGGATCATTATGTTCGATCAATAATTACATACTGGTTTTGTCTTGCTTTTTTAGTTAATTTTTATGTATGTGATGCTTTAGGCCGGTTTATTAACTAGTCATTTATTATATGATATATGCTATTGCTATCGAAAAATATATTGCACATGTTACTGGATGCAAGAAAATGTACAGATTACAGTAGGACCTATTCGCTGGTTTTCCTACTGCTATTGTGTAACTGGCTACACGTTTTCAGAAGTTGCTTAGAATAATAGTGTTGCCCAAGAGTTGTCTTGTTTAATAACTTCTTTGAATTTTGTTTTTCTTAAAAAATAATTTGGGAATTTTTCCCTCCCCCCGGTTGGAGGGAAAAAAAAAACCAAAA
>NW_024534978.1:0-14741 GCF_016097555.1 Gigantopelta aegis
GCAGTGCACAGGTTGGGACATATATGTAGAGCAAGTCAATACTGATATGTGCAGCACACATCATGCCACCCTGACATTTAAAAAAAAAAAAAAAAAAATTGGGGGTGGGGGGGGGGGGGTGTTCAGTTTCAAGTAATCAACAAGTCTAGGAACACAATGAAAACATAATACATGGCATTTGTGTACTTGTAATACACATTTATGATACTACTTTTTTAATTTTTTTGATACACCAATTTAATTACCCAACGAAATGTGTTTTTTAGAAAAACCACGGAAATTTAAGTCCTTGAAAATAAAGGATTTCAAAGTTTAAATAATTTAAAATCTTTTGCATAGCAACCGATAAAACAGTAATGTTGTCTTGTCACAATCAGCTGTTCTTGTTGGGATATTATCAACATCATTTTTAAATGTTTTATTTAACGACGCACCCAACACATTTTATTTAAGGTTATATGGCGTCAGACATATGGTTAAGGACCACACAGATATTGAGAGAGGAAACCCGCTGTCGCCACTTCATGGGCTACTCTTTTCGATTAGCAGCAAGGGATCTTTTATATGCACCATCCCACAGACATGGTAGTGCATACCATAAAAATTATTAATAAATGTACATATAAAATTGCAACAATTACATAAAAAGTATTAGTACATGTATAAAATAAATCTATCAAATGATATTTCTGTATACATGAGATTCAAAATTAATTTTGAGAAGTAGGAAGCAAATTTTTCCTTCACAGATAATATTTAATAACACCTCAGTGTGGCTATTAATAGGGGTGACTATTGCAGTCAGTTTTACTATTGCAATAGTTAAAATACTATTGTGTAGTATTGCAACAGTGATATTACTATTGCAATAGTATTGTGAATTATTAAATCACTTGATAACAATAATATGAATAGATATTTCGCAAAACTATTTAGCAAGGGATCTTTTATATACACCATCCCAGACATGATAGCACATATCACGGCCTTTGATATACCAGTTATGGTGCACTGGCTGGAACGAGAAATAGTCCAATGGGCAATCATGATTCAGAATTGTAATGCAACATGATATGCATATAATACATAAGAAATCGATAAATATTGTGTTCATGCATGGTGTTTCTTTTTCTTGTGTAAGACTGCAATGGCCCATTCCTTCATCTTTGAGAATAACCATCATATTAGTTAAATTAGGATATTTATTTTGAAAACACAAAACATTAACCCTTAATCATGTTCATGGGTGCAATTCCTCTCGGTCTCTTGCCTCTAATTCTGATTATTTTGAGGGGTGCGATTTCCTCCTCAGCATTTTGAGGTGTGTGATTTCCACCCCCCACCCCCACCCCTCGTAAGCATTTTGAGGAGTGCGATTTTTAGCACTCCTGGGTTTTTCAAAAACAAAGGTCTGTTGTACATGTATTTAACACCACCATGGCACTGTAAACACTGGTCACATATTGGATGCCAAATATAGGTATTTTCATAAACTCCTGTATTTATAGAGGATGTGTGAAACAAAAAAAAACAAAAAACCCTGTATCATAAATGCTTCTACCAGGTGGTTATGGGTTTGAAATCTTTTGAAACTGAACACCGCATTTCATGTACTTTAACACATTTTATACAGGAGTATTTTACTATAATCTAACTAAAAATTATGAAAATGTATCCATAAATTTGAAGGTTCATAATTTAACACTTTATACCCTCTGGCATAAACCCCCGAGAGACACTTGTCCTGTATGTTAAGTTGATGTACAGACATGTGAATACTACCAGAAAGAAGTCTGTTTAACATTTCAGCTCACTGTTTAATCGATGGATATTTAAGTCTAAGACCCTAATTTCAACCAGTAAAAATGGATAGTAAGCTTAATTAATCTACAAACTTGTAAAATATTTGAATAAAGTTACAACAGAGTAAAACAAAGTCTGTGAAGCTGAAATGTGGAAATACCCTTTAAAAATAGACTGGAGCTCATCTCCATAATCGTCTTTTCTCAGACATACATGTACATGTGGGTTTTTTAATATTTTTAAAAAGCATTTTGTAGTATTAAGACTACCAGAAACATTTCAGATGCACCAAAATGGATAATTTAAACATTAAAATCGGAGTAATGTTTGATTCCAGTGATAAAAAAACACAGCTGTTAATAGTCAACTGGTACTAGTGTCACTTTAATGTGTGTCTAAACTAAATTACTACTCATGCATGTTCTGGACCTAGAAAATTAAATAAAACATGCTGTCACCAAAAGCATTTTTTCTTTCTGATTAGCAGCTAATTTTTTATCTCCTTTTTCCAATCATAGGACTGCACATAGGCTACAGCCATTATGGACTTCTGATAATTAGAATGGAAAACAGTCCAATGGGTTTAGCAACATGGTTAAATCCTTGAAACTACCATACAACATTTCAAACAGAAACTTTACTGTTAACCATGTGCTCTTTCACTAACAAGAGTCAATTATTAATATTACCACCATACTACAAGAAGCTAAAGTACTTACAGAATTACAGCAATTATCACAACTACATGTACTTGCCGGACTATAAAAAGTAGGTTTTTGCAGTGATGCTGATAACTGACATAATGAGGTCAGGAAGTGTTCAAGTAGATTTAAATACATATGCGTCATATATAACTATGGGACAAAGAAGTTACAGTAACAAATTAAACAGGGTTATATTTCTGAAATTTGACTTGTTGGCCATTGTAAAATTTAATGTAATTTTATACAAAATTGGGAATTTTCTGTTTATTTTCAAAAACATAAAAGTAGGCTACCTACATGTACTAGTGTAATAAAATAATTGGCAAATCAAGTTCTATATGAGTTTTAAGTACAACTATAGCTATCACAATTCTTGAATGGCTTTGAATTTTTAATGACTGAATATATTTCATGTTAAAAAGAAATCTTAGACACGTAAATTTATGTATTTGAATATACATGTATATTTGCATGATTATATGGTATTCATTTAATAAAAGATAATAAATTGAGCATGTTTATATTTAGCTTAGAAATAATTCAAATTTGTACATCAAATCTGGGAACAAGAAAGCAGGGATAGAAACTAACGCTCGCCCCCTTTGCCCCAGGCAAGTAGAAATCATTGGGGACGAGTCCTTTAAATGACACTAGTCCCCCGGACCAGTAATTCTGAAAAGATGTGACCACATTTAACATGCTAACCATCGGGCTATTTCACCTATTAAGAGTTACTTTATTCAAAAGGTGGGGCATGCCTGAACCTTGAAAGGATATGTGTGTATGTGAAGAAAAAAAACACTATTTCAGTTTTGAGCTAAACACTCTCGGGTCAACCCAGTCTATAGTTTTTGATCCTAACATTATAAAATGAATGTGACTGGATATGGCATTTCTTGAATTTTTTAAAATTATATTTATATACACTAAAAACAAGTGCAATGTTGATAAATTGCAACAATTGTTAGTTTTAATCATGTGAAGTGTTATGGTTTTAGAAATGCCAACACTGTACGGGTCCTTGGTGGAAAACATTAGGTATTATGTTGTATTATAACTACATGTAAAAGCTACATGCTAAATATAAAGATTGTGGTTTACAAATATCACAATACTTGTATAAAGATTAAGTCTGGTATAACCTTCTACTCCCATCTGTGTTTAAATTTGTACTAGTACAGATAAAGATGGGTAACAGATTAACAGACTTTACAAATATTATTTGTTCAAAATTTAGCAATTAATATTTCAAACATCTGAACTTTTTACTTTGAAACAACTTGTCTAGATGCATGTAAAATGTTCCTGTATCATGCATAGCTGTGGAGACGTATCTTGCCTTATAAATTGATAATAAAGGCTTTGGATCAAAATGTATTTTACCAAATATGTGCACAACTTTCATTAAAAATATTTTAGTAAAAAAAAAAATTCTTCCAGTTTTTTTGTTTTAGATTTAATTATCACAAAGATAAGTATCCACATTGAAGAAATGTGCACGGACCGCTGGGGGTGTCTAAATTATTTACTGCTATTTTTTCTCTAAAGGAATATATATTAGACATAATATTTTACAAATGTTGAAAACGGTTTTAACATAAACAGGAATCCAAAAGTGTCACAACAGTTGAAAAATACTAACATCGCATAATGAGCTTTAAAAAACAAACATTTAGAACATCAATATAGTTTAGAAGTACCATCGATAAAGTGAAAATAACTTGGCCACCGCAAAACAAGAAAAGGAATCTGGAAGTGTATCTATTTTGTTTCAGTAGCAAGCATTAAAGAAACTGTTTTATAAAATGTTTTCTTTTTATTTTGTTTTAACTTTATGCTTGAGTTAAAAAAATATGTATTTAAAATATAATTTCAACGTAACTTCGAGGTAACCGATCTGCATCTGTAGGTAAATTTGTCGTTAGTCATACGCGAAAAAATCTAAACATCTGGATCACAAACACCTTCATTTTCCACCTTGTCAAATTCATTATTATGCAAAATATAACAGCTGACTTGAGATAGGAATTGTTACATTTTTAACAAATACTCTAAACTAGACATTGTTTATATACGATGTCACTATATACGACAGCCATGTATATATATAGCCTCCACTAATGAGGGCTGGTAAAAATGTACATATACTGAACAAAATAAGAAACTTCCACTAACTTTGCTTGAACATAACTTGATGAAAACAAACCGGGGGAATAATTGTTATATATGTGTTTAAAGAGTGTTCCATGATGCATCGTTTGATGCAAAAATCATGGCCATAGGTTAAAAGAAACTGGGAGAAATTTTGACCAAGTATGGTAGGGGTTAAAAAAAAAAAATACCCACTTAATAACGGGTATGACCACCTCTTGAATTGACCACTGCAGTGCATCACAGGCGCATAGAATTGACTAAAGTGTTGATTTCTGCCTGTGGAATATTGTTCCATTCCTGAATGAGCGCTTGACGAAGTCCGTTGACGTTAGCGGGTGGGTTGGGACGACGCCTCAATCGTCTGTCCAGACTATCCCAGACATGCTCGATGGGGTTGAGATCAGGACTTTTAGTGGGCCAGTCATCAATGAAATCAATGTTATTTGTCCTAAGAAAATTTACAGTGTCTCTAGCTGTATGAGAGGTGGCATTATCATGCTGAAAAATCGAGATGTTGGCGTTGTTATGTAACAGAGGAATGACGTGATGAGCGAGAATGTCATCGCGGTAACGTTGAACATTTAAATTGCGATAACCATGGGCAATGGCTGCCCAGACCATGACAGAACCCCCACCCCCGAAACGATCTCGTTCAAGAACACAACAGTCAGCATAGAGTTCATTTCTCCTACGGTAGACGCGCACCCTGCCATCACCACATTGTAAAGAAAATCTGGATTCATCTGAAAAAAGAACAGTATTCCAGCATCGCCGTATCCAACGAGTGTGTACACGTGCCCAATTAAGACGATTTAGACTATGACGTTGCGTTAAAACGCATCAGACGTAAGGACGTTGTGCATGTAAACCGTTCTCCCGCAGACAATTACGAACAGTTTGCCCACTGATTCGGTTATTATGAAGCCCATGCAGGTGTGTTAGCAGCAGTAGCAGTGGCAGTTTGGAATCGATTGCGCAAATGCGTGTTCATGATATAGCGGTCTTGACCACGCGTTGTAACACGCGGACGTCCACGATGTGGCAAGTCGTTGGTGCTTCCTGTCGTTCGAAATCTTACGCGAAGATTTTGTATCGTTCGACTAGAACTCCCAACATGCCTTGCAACGTCTTCTGTCGACATGCAAGCATCAAGCATGCCAATCGCCCGTTCGTGTAAATTATTGGGTATTCTTGGCATACTAAAAATGCTACAATGTAAAAAAACTTTAATTTTTTTACAAATTTTGAAGCGTTTTCGTTCACTTGACAATATCAGTAAGACAAGTAAAACAAATCGACCGAATACTACACGGGACATGTCGAACCATGCATGCACGTGCAAACTGAATTTCACGTTGTCGACGATTAACAGTGCAAAAATAATCGATACTACCTATATATAATTTCATTACACAATGAATTCTTTAACACAACAAATACTCTATACATGTACAAATCGGAAGTTTCTTTTTTTGTTCAGTATATGTATATAAGTATTTGATTGATTCATATTACCTAACCATCTGAGACAGGAGGAATACATACTAAGTAGGCCCCCTACTGCACGAACAGTGCATTTTCTGAAAAGGGGAAGGGGGAGGGATTGCATATGAATCTAGCAGACCCTTTTGTGCATGTTTTCCATGATGAATAGCATAATATTGCCCTTACAGTACTAAAATAATAATAATAATTTAATAATAATAATAATAACAAAAACAATAAGAAATAAGAAATAAAGAAATAAAAATAGCTTACAACTACCTTTTGGGGTGGAGGGAGCGGTTTGGTTTTTCAAATGAATGTAATTTCAATTTATAATCCATATTTAGAGAAATAAAGCCTACTAAATCTGTGATCGAGTTCCTTTAACAAAGTCGATATAGGTGATATGATTTCAGTCTAATATGTGGAATCCATGTAATGGTTTTTTCAAGATTTATGTTTGGACAAAAAGTGGTGAAAATCTAACGGTAATTAAAGGTAGGAGACTAATTTACTGTTGTTAACAATTTGGTTCGGTTTTTGTCAAATAAAAATTTATTGGCAACTACTGTTTTAAAACTTGTGTAGCAATCATTACAACTTGCACAGCGAATCGCGATGTGACACTGAACAAAATGTAGTGTTCTGAACACACAAAGGTTTTCTTGTGCAACAGTGCTACTTATAGTTGGTACTACAAACTGCATTTTAAGTTATTTTGATTTAATTACAACTCAACATCCCCATTGCTTTTTGAGGTGAACTATTTTGAGGTCAGCATGTTTGTACTTATTTTTGGGCTTGCTTATTTTAGCCACACCTTTAAGGTTATCGCCTAAACTTTGGTATACTCGTACCGTCGAATCGTGGTCTCTATTAAGTCATGTTATTGGGATTTCCTCCCTTTTTAAAGTAATAACCCCACATACTGTTTGTTTATGTTGCAAGTCTCACAGTACGATGTGCAGACAGTCAAGTAGCTAAGAATAATTTTAAGTACATTCTTTGTTAAATTTTTCTTTTTTTCTTTTTACTGCCTTTTATTTACTAGTCAATGTCATATATATGATTTACAAATGACGTCACATCGTATTTGAAACATTACACAAGGCTGCCGCAGAGTATGATTCTTAACGTTAAGTAAATCCATGAAAGGATATTTTCATCATAATTTAACAGTGTTGTTTTGATGTTAAAGGAATGCTTAAGCAAGGCTTTTGGACTTACAAGGTTACTGAATGAGTATTTAAGGGTTAATTAAAAATTAACCAGTTAGGAATAGAGTTGTAATTCCTTTATTAATTAAGTTCCCCTGGCAGCGTTTCTCAATTATCCCACGTGTGTGTGTTGTGTCACGGTGAAGTGATTAGAATATTGTGTAAACTAGACACCTAGTGATTAACTAATTAAGTGATTAGCTCTGGGTTGTTATTATATTGTTGTTGTTAATTAACTACTGCGGCAAGTACATTTGTCAGCGTTAGAGTTAATACAGATTCCAAAGTGTATTGTGTTTTGTTGTGTTTTCTAGTGAACTAAACGTGCTAAATATATATATTTATATCAGATCTTAACTTTGATTACTCCTAGAGCCGGGCCACTCGGGTAGTAGCCTGCCCGATACAGAGAGATCTAATAGATATACAGTTAGGAGAGATATTTGGATAATCTTGTTTTATTCAGTTACGGGTATTATCAGGATCCCCGTGACAGGCGTCTACCTGTGATTCCTGATTGGCAGGTGTGTATTTGATTGGTAACCAGATGAGCCAATTAAATGACGCTGTCTAGACACAAAAATACATACCGGTATTGTATAACATTACCTGTCGCCCCTAAAATGGTAATGGACATGGTTTATTACTGTAAAATTAAATAATTCTGTAAAACTATTGATTAAGTAGACTTTCCCATCTAAAACCACAGAACTGACCAATTACGTATTCCCAAAGAAAAGAAAATTACCACTTGGTTATCGTGGGTTGTCGTTTTTGCTCCAACGTAGCATATCAATAGGCCTAATAGTGTACATTTTTCCTTTGGATTATTTAACAGAGAGAAATACTATAACCCCATTTTGTTCCGTTAATGCAACTTGATATACATTTAGTTAAATAGTTTATTATATTATCACGTCATTTATGTTGTTTTACAAGTCAGGTTGATCAAAGAGAAGCGCCTTGTCGAAATTTACTAATTTTGTTTACACTGCATATACAGGAGATGGTCAGGAGCCGACGTCACTTTGCCCCAAGCTAGCTGTACCGGATGCTTCGAAAAGAAAATGGCTGCCCCCAGTTAGCAGGAATAATCATGTTTTTTTATTCACACTAAAGTTACGCGTTTTTCATTTGTTAAAGTGTCAGTATGTGTTGGTGGTCCAGGTATACATCTTTCCAACACATAAGGCTCATGTTTTAGTTTACTCTCCCTTTAACATAAAAGAAGGTATGTAATAAATACAGAACTTTACATACAGTGTTTTCGCTTCATATTTATTGCACTAGTTTATTTTGCGAAAGAACATACCACGAGACAGCTATGCTTGAGCAAAATAAACTTAAGCAATAAATATGAAGCGAAAACAACGTATGTAAAGTTCTGTATATGTATTGTGCTTCTATACTTTAAAATAGTAAATAATGTGACTCAGCATTTACTCCTTTTTTTTGTTCAATGAAAAAGTTTAAGCATGTGTGCATTTTCGATTGCATCATTTAGGTAGATTTTTTCTGCATTGTTGGTTCAAGTAACAATTAAAAGGTTTCCTCAAATAATAATTATAATAAAATTACAAAACCGTTATAAAATACAAGTACTGCAAATCGCCAGGGACCCATGCTACAAATTAGTACAATCTAAAGTCCTGGGAGGATATTAAATTTTAACAAGGAAGTATTTAGGGCCTACTAAATATTACTATAACTATGTAAACTATGCTTGACAACTATGTGCTTCTAATAAGATGTGGATGGTTTTGTTCACTATATTAATATATTGACAGCGCTCTGACCTTACCACGCCTACTAACTAACACAATTACTCACCGATACCTACTAGAATCTACCTGTACCACAGCGGCAGGAAACTCACTTGTTATACAGGCAGTAGCCGGAGTAGGCAGTCTCTCGGTCAGTCTACTTTGGTGTTATTTTAAGGTTAGTGCAAAATGCAGGACCATAAATATATAGCATATGAGAGAACGCCCATGACTTTCGATTTGCATTCTAATGTCAAAATCGTTTTATTTAAAAATGTCATCAAATACATAATTATGTTTTAAACTTTAGCAAATGACAAAAAAGTTGACAAAGTCTTCTTGGCTAGTAAATTCCTACTCGGGTTTTAGAGCATTTGATATGTATACAGACTGGATTATTTTAAATTATTTTCTTACACACCCGTTGGTATGCGATATTTTTGGTAACACATGGGTTGTTAACGTGTGTTAACAGTTTAAAGACATACGACTGGCTGTTCCTGGTGATGACAAGGTCACCAGTGCCATGGTTCCAATTAAAAACAACACGGTGGTAATAGATTATACTGTGACGTACAGTTAACCTGATAATCAAGTGTCTGTGACGCGTAAGTTAGCTACAAGTGCAACGGATATGTAAGAAATAGAATAATACATTAGTGTCCGTTAGATACCATTTATCTCACAACTCGTTGTGTTTGAAGCGGTGCTAAGTGTACGAACTAATGAACCTTTTCTATTTTAACAACTTAACAACTAGGCTATATGGTTTTAGCTGAGATAACAGCCTTTCTATTTTAACAACTAGGCTATATGGTTTTAAATCATTGCGCGTTTTTATTAGTAGAAGGGGGGGGGGGGGGGGCTGTTGCGACTCATGACCTACTTTCCTGTGATCACGTGACCATGGTGCAGGTGTGTGACCTTGACATTCGCCGTTACGTTCGTGCTTTTATACTGTTCAGCCACGTTTGTTTCTAAACCATTAGGTCGAAAGCGCCATTGTTCGGGTGTGGTCAACTTTATGCTTGACTAATTAAATATGCTTAAATAATTGCGCGTTTTTATTAGTAGTAGGGAGACCTGTTGCGCCCCATGACCTACTTTCCCGTGATCACGTGACCTTGGTAGGAGACAATGGCCTTGGTGCAGGTGTGCGACCTTGGTGTGCAGGTGTGTGACCTTGACATTCGACGTTACGTTCGTGCTTTTATACTGTTCAGTCAAGCCTGTTTCTAAACCATTAGGTCGAAGGCGCCAATGTTCGGGTGTGGTCAGTTTCAAGTCCACCAAGAGATGTCCGTAGGGCCTGTGGTTAGCTTCCTCAAACCGCTGCATCAAATGACGAGTGTTTTCCGGATACATCTGCCGTGCCAATGTCAGAACTTGCTGCTTGCCGGTGGGGTTGTTGAACTGCACTAGGTAATGGCAGTTTCGTCTCTGTGTCGGGTCCTTACTGTAATAGAGGTTCTGGTTGATGTCAATCACCGAGAGGTTTCTGTGGTGACTTCCTTCCGTGAACAGGTCGGTGATGCGAGAATCGTTATTGACCATACACATCAAGTCGTCCAACACGATGAGATCTTTTACTCTGGGATCCAAATAACGATCCTTTCCCAAATTCTCAGGTATGCCTTGAACAAATTTCACTCGAACGGTTGCCTCTATGATGTCGTAGAGTGGTTGCCATCGTTTGTAGAGCCAGATGATGCGTTGAGGCGTGGGAAGATTTTACCATCCCTTAGCAGTTTGTATACCAAAACTGTTTTACCACACGATGATCTTTTCTGTTCAAGTACTCAACGTGAAATGACATTGTCTGACCCATGTGATTCCTTTTATAGCCTGTTTAGAAATGCTTCTGCCGTTTCGGGACTTTCCAACCCGTACCACTTTGTTGTTGTTCTTCTTGTTGTTGTTTCCGTTTCAGATCGGCCTTGGCTTGCTATACCACCTGTTGCGTTGGGGAGACCATGACGATAATGAGTGTCGAATATTTGTTCTGTAACTCTTTTTCTTGAATGAATGAATGAATGTTTAACGACACCCCAGCACGAAAATTACATCGGCTATTGGGTGTCAAATAGTGACACTGAAGTTTGTAGAAACGGGTCCACTTACCCATGCCGGGAACGTACAGCTTGTACTGATCTGACTTGTTACGTCTTGGAAGGTTCTACCTCAAATGACGAACATCATTTCTCTTTTACTTATGTACCTTCTAACGCATAAATATATGGTACAGGAGTGTTTGAATGTGTGTGATACGTATGACCGACCGGTGTCCCTCCTTCCTTCTGATAGTGGCATCGTGCGAGCTCCCTTGAAACACTGTGACCAAAACATTACCATCTACCAGTGTCACAACTCAAAACCACAGGGACACGTCCAGGGACGCACCCAGAGACACAGGGCATACACAAGACAACAAAACCTGTTATTCACAGTTTTATTTACAACATACAACATGAATAAATAGTGCACAAGTATCTGAAAACGTTCACATAGGGGCATCTTGGAGAGAGTCTGTAATGTTCCATCACTGGGCCATCTGTCTTCATCCATTGCTAGACGCGAAGTCCACACAAAATGACAGTGAAAATACCATTCACGGCCATGAAGTTTGACAGGTGAATATCTATATTATCAGTTGGAACAATACTACGTAATTCTGTATTATGCCTCGGTCAGTCTGTAATGTTACTGCAGTGAACTGTTATTCTCAATCCACTAGCTTGTTGGTCGGACACCAGTCCCTCTACCTACGGCAATTGGTGCCGTCGTTAAGTTAACTGAAAGTTACAAATGGCAGCCTATGATATTGGTATTGACATAAAACGTCTTGACTCAAATCTCTAATAACATCACATGCTTGCAAATTATATGGTGTTGCCATGGCATTGAAGTCTCAGACTGTTAGTCTCGTGTCTAGACTCTAATAGTTGTATACAGCACGTGACCATATCTGGGAACCAGCTGGCCAGTCTCGTCTATATTGCAATAATTTACCCACATCTTAATCTTGCTCATTCAGTACCATTGTTGTGAAGACTGAAGGTCAAAAATAAAATGCATAATCTGTTTCAGTGCCTCTTTGCATCAAGCTGTCATCATTCATTGTTGTGATTGAGTTAGGGTGGAGTTACATCACTCAAAATGGGTTTCAGGGTCAATACCCCTTCATAAAATCTGTTTTCCACATCTCAACCAGTGCCCCACAATTGGTATATCAAAGCACACATAAAAGCATATGTGGTTTTATCAAGCATTTTCTTGTAAGTAAATATACAGACCAACTGTTGCAATAACCATGTTAGACGAGGGTGGTATTTAGTTCAGTTGTAGGAGCATTTGTGTTGTAGGATCGATTCACCTCAGTGGACCCATTCTCTGATTGTTTTTCCCCCACCCCAACCAGTGCTCCATAACTGATATATCAAAGGCTGTGGTATGTGCCTTCCTGTCTGTGGAAATGAGAATATAAAATATCCCTTGCTGCTAATGGAAAAATGTAGCTGGTTTCCTCTAAGTTCACATAAATTGACATCCCATAGCTGATGTGTTCAAGTGATGTTGTTAAACAAAACAAACTTTATGTTAATCACAACCTGGTATTGTTAAGCAAGCATTCTTTTCCTTTATAAGAGTAGTTTTGCAGGTAAACCTATTTGCCAAAACATGACATTGTACACCAGAATGCAGTATATGCAGTACCTTTCATTTGAGGAGCGATGAGTTGAATAATTGATCTCTTATGGTGAACGTTTAGGTTACCTTCCATTACAGCAAGTACCCATGGCTTGTACATTAAAGGACATATTACAGTATATTTTATTCTATCTGTGGACAGTGTATATGAAAAATTCCTGACTGCTTATACCTTGTTCATAATGCCCTTTAAATACCTATTTTTTAATCCAAATATTCCTGTTCAGTTTTTACAAAATCATCTTCTTTGAAAATTATTCACATTGGCTGCACTCCCAAGTGAAATGTTGTACATGTATACCAAACCCTGTTACATGTATCGCTAAAGATTGAAAGGCGTCCTAAGTCAAGAAGCGTCCTATTTTATGTACAGCTTATTTATTACGAATCTGCACTTGAGTGAACTTTAACACAATAATTCTGAACCAGAAGTACTTGCTACCAATAAAGAAAAAATAAAAGAAGAGGAAAAAACAGGTAAAAAGTTATTTTTATACAAAATGAATTAAGCACTATCGTTATTTTAAATAGTAGCATCGATTAAAATCATATGCTATATTAATACCTACCTGCATCTAAATAATCAGCACTTGTCAACAGCGGAGGAATCCTGTCACTCTGTCACGGGGATCCTATAATACCTGTAACTGAATAAAACACGATTATCCAAATATCTCTCCTAACTGTATATCTATTAGATCTCTCTGTATCGGGCAGTTATACCCGAGTAGCTCGGCTCTAGGTATATCAGAGATAAGATCTATATACAAAGTATATAATATATAGCACGTTTAGTTCACTAGAAAACACAACAAAACACAATACACTTTGGAATCTGTATTAACTTTAAGCTGACAAATATATTTGCCGCAGTTACAACAACAACAACAATAATAACAACCCAGAACTAATCACTTAATTAGTTAATCACTAGGTGTCTAGTTTACACAATTTTCTAATCACTTCACCGTGATACAACACACACACACACGCGTGTGATAATTGAGAAACGCTTCCAGGGGAACTTAATTAATAAAGGAATTACAACTCTATTCCTAACTGGTTAATTTTTAATTAACCCTTAACTACTCATTCAGTAACCTTGTAATACAGAATTAATACTGGTACATATCACCATAAAGACAATAACGCTACAGTTTACCTAGGTCCTCTTAGGTATGACTGTGTTAAGCTTTAATAATTTTAGACAGTGAAGCCTACAATTTACTTCGTCAGTTTACCGGAAACACTGTCTAAATAATATTGGTACAATACAGTATTAAAATATTTAAAGTCACATCAATCACATCAAGGTTATACAACAGAGCAGAAAAATATATATTTACCAAGTCCAAACGGACTAACGTTCCCTGGGAGCCTTTCTTTTGTTTCTCGCGATATCTCTAAATCCTATCTATTTATTACAAATCCGAATATCGCCTGGGGGTACAAGGCGGTACCGAATACCTACAAGTGATATTTCCACAGCGACCAAGACTGCATATTTTTCTTAGATGGTCAGACTAGCTGTCGCCAATCGCTAAAAATCCCCGGTCGTAAAACAGAACTTGCGGAGGTATTACGTAACTACTGGTCACATGGCCTCCGCACCTGGTCTGGGTGTGTATTGGGAACAGCTCGACCACCGTCGCGCGGAGGTATTACGTAACAAAGTGCCCACCTAGTCTTAAGTGCATATTGGGACTGCACACGGCCCTCTAAAAAATTAATATCGCCACAGGCGAAAAGAAATTAAGAGCATGTTCCGTCACACACTGTCACGTCTGCTTTCATCTCTGGGTCAGGTCACGTGCATTATGTATTTTTTCAACAAAAACAAATTAGTGAGCCAATCCTTACCTAATAGGATTGCGTTACAATCCAGGACTTGGAATGTACACATTACT
>NW_024534979.1:0-16087 GCF_016097555.1 Gigantopelta aegis
TTTTTTTTTATGAAATTGAAACCTACTTTCACCGTTTTCCCCATTAAAAACCATTGTTTATACAAAAGAAAGGAGTGTACGGAAGTGCATGGGTATTTCCAACATCTATACCACTCACTGAAGGGACTTGCAAACAGGGTAATGGTAGGCAACTAAAGTGAAGTTAAAGTAAAACATGTGAAAATATGAAAGTATCTTCGTGCTTCTACATAGCAATTAGTGATTCTGATTATCAAGGAATATAGTATAATTAATTCAAATAATGATACATCAACCTAATTTTCTTATTGCTATAAAATCCATAAGGTGATGGTTTCATGGAATAACATGCACTCTTTCTCCCAGTTCTTCATGCCTAGTAAACAAAAACAACGTCTCTATTTCCATAAGGACCCCATTAATAAATTAATGGTGGTATTGTCTTAGAAAAATTAATAACAAAACCATAATCCTTAAATCTGCTCAGTATAATAAAACCACCTTTCCCCTACAAAATTTTTCATATTGGTTTCCAAATAAATACAATTTTCATTTGAAAAAAAACAATTCCAAATTAATAACATTTTTTGCTTTATTCCCCTTGCCTCTCCTGCCTTTTATTGTCTCATTACCCTATGTCTATGTTTGGAGTCCCTCAATAATAATTTCACAAACGTAATGGATTGGGAAAAGCCCATGATTTTCAGTAACTTCTTCTTAGAAAATATTTAATATTCACCTATTACAAAAAAAGCTAAAATTTCAAATACAAAATAAAATAATGAACATTTTAGTAACTCCATACTGCTAAACAACCAATTATCTTCATCTTTCAAAACTAACTGAATACTGGACTGACAAGTTCAAAAGCTGAAAACAACATTTTTTGACTTCCCCCATTTACCATTAAGGGAAAAAGTCCTCAAATGTTTTTTCTTTAATCAATTTATTAAAAATTTCGGAATGAAATGCTTTAAACCTCTTTGAAAAAGTTTTCAAACGTTTCCTAGAATGAACAATGTCAATTCTGCTCCTATTCACATTATAATCATTTTTTGATAATAGACTAAGACCATTGTTGATCAACAATAGGCTTAATTTTTAAAATTTGTTCAATGTGTTCAGTTACTTGCCAGCCCAAAAATGATTTTTAAAGGGGTACTTTTCAAATATTCATTCATTCTAGGGATCAACAGCCATTTCAAATCTCACTATGTAGTCTTACAATTTTGTCTTCAATGCCAGATAAACCGCCCTTTTCCTTTTATGGAACTTTTGACAGCAAGTTGGGGGGGTGATATGCATTTAATCATCCAGATTGCATTTTACTCCAGTTTTCATTCAATGTTTGGACAACCAATCAAAACCTTGGAAAACAAAAAAAATATATTCATTTCTTTTTACCTTTAATATCCTTTATATTAATACTTTGGTAGACGCTTTTTCAAAGCCTCTTACATTTTCAATTTTTAGATTTAAATAAGATGGTATTCTAATCCCTTGGGAATCTCTTAAACAAATACTATACAAATATACCTCATATATTAATTGTTAGAACACTTAAGGTATACAGAGTCAGATCTAATAAGTCTATGGCTTCTGACGTACTTAATCCCTAATACTTCTACAACATAACAATACATGATTATGATCTCAAACCAATGACATATACTTTTTTTTAGAAAAAGACAATTTTCTTTTTCTAACAAATTATTAAGGCAATAAGTGGCGAAACAACCACACACTTTTCTTGGACACGTTTGCTTTCTTTTAAAAATGAGCTCGAGACGAGATGTTTTCACCTTATGATGCTTGGTCAAGCTCTCCAGTCCGTCCCCTTCTTGATTAGCTTGCAAAGGAACTCACAGAGACACTGTACAGGTAAAGGATAATCCAAGTGAGGACTGACTCCCCATCCCAAGATCCCGCAGCCCTGTACATTGCTTTACTCGTGACCCTAATAATCCAAAAATACAGTAATTGTGATTTAATATCATTAACCTGTTTCTTTGAAATCATTTCCAGCAAAAAAGTCAGGTTCTCTACACTGACAAAGGCAGTTTACCTAATCTTTAATGAACTGTTAACCGATTAATGAGGTCATCGCAGAGGTTGGAATTTTTCTAACTGGACCCTGGGGATGTAACCTCGTAACATGATTAGCAAGTAACTGGTTGGACTCTGTAATAACTGTTTCAGATGTCAATATGACAGTTCTAAATAATTCTCATATTTTAGGACCGTTTCTTTTTCATCTTGTGTTAACCTATAACAAATGGTTTAGGCTAGACGGTAAACATCCAATCCCATTGTTTTCGTTCCAAAACTGCAGCATGTTTATTACCTTGTATCTTTACCAAAAGTCGAAAGTAAGGGAATAATTGTTTGTAATCACCATAAACATCATGGCTTTCAACGTAGGGTAATCATCAATCTCCAAAACAGAATCCTTAAAAGAGATAGATCAAGTAATTAAATATGTTATGTCTATGTAGGTACATATCCATATAATAATAACCACACCACAGGCCCTATTAAACAAACCCAAATTAAAACAGCATTGCACTATGGTCTTTGGATTAAAAGCAGCCAGAACAGTAGTAATATCCACCCTTCCAGTATAGTTTTGATATGGCTAAATTAGGTGCTTTAAATGTTGAAGGTATAGATATAGATGAAGGAGGATGATATGCCTGTTGATGTCAAAACAGCTCTGAATAATCAGTATTCTCAGCAATGCACCCTAGGAATATCTGTTGAAAGGTTGGATGTACATAGATGATCAACCATACATAACTAAATGTCTAATAAAGGTTGGGAGTATATAGAAGAGCTATAACACATGTGGCATTAATGCAACTTTCAGGTCAAGTGTTCCACTTTTAAAAACTATTCTTTAAATGTCTTTAAATTCATTCTATTACCTAAATACATTTGTGTAAAAAATAAAAATGTGAAGCAGTAATCTATACAAAAGCTTTGGCTTTTGTAAACAAACAATTTAGTAATGATACATAATGTTTGACCAGAAGTATGAACACTAGCAGCTCGTAGCAACTAATTTATCAGCGATATCAAGTGCATCGTTGGAGAAAGAGGTAATTCTTTAGTTAGTCCCAGAACTAAAATTCTCATCAGTGAGTCTCCATGAAGGCAACTTTCAGTCATTAGCTGTAAAATAGGAGTTCGCGTCATTCTCTGCAGGCCAGTTGTCTTTATATAACTCTCAGGTGGCTCAAGAAAAAGTACTTTACGAAGACTAGGATTAGCATGAAAATAAATTTAGGATTAGCTATTTATCCAACTTACCAAGTCTTTTAATCTGTTGGCTGTAAACAAAAAGATGGTAGACTGAGTGAACCCACCAGATGCTGTCTCTTTGTATTAAACTAGTGTTTCAAAGAAGTCTCTTAAATAAGAATAATGTTTCTGTCTCTTTACTATAATTACATATGCTTCTCTAATAACTGTAGACGCAGTCAACATACGGAACATGCTAACAAGTCAGCCACTGAAGAGGCTACATAATCCTATCATAAATTTGAAATTATAATATTCATACAGAATTCTTACTTTATGTAAAGGCCTAGACCAACAACTCTGGATCAGATCTTTGCTGAACAGAGCTCTACAGAACACAGTAAATGGAAACTTCTCACTGCGAACTGCCGAACCAACCCTGTAAAATCTTTCAACAAACGTACATAATCTTCTCTAAAGCAAAGAAAATGTTGAAAAAATAGTTCCCATTACCTGTGAAAATATTTAATAAATGAGTTTACAAGTTGATGTTTTACATTGCAGACTCATCAGGCCACTGCTGAAATATCATTGTCAACAACTGAATGTTGATTGACTGATGAACAGATTGAGTCAGCTCATTCGTAATACACGATGCATTACAATCTCCAAATTTCAGAGTGAACAGTGATAAATTCTCTGCGAAGGACACAGAGGAACATCGAAATTTTTGTTTAATAACTTATGCATGCTACATATTGCTGAAAAAAGAGTCTGGTTTTCAGTTTCACATTCAATAAGGTCTCTAAACACTTAATATCTTCAGGAGTATGTTGGCAACAATTATTGCCACTGTACACAGAAGGTCATAGACTAGTTTTACTAACTGGATGAGGCAATCAAACACATCAAAAGTCTCAATGCTCACTTTAGAGTTTTGAATCCATTGTTCCAAATTTCAACTACAAACAAACGAATCTCTGGTAACCCAGCAGTTGTAGTTAGAAATTTTAGGTAATTTCTTAGTTGTATATCTGATGGACTGCAATCCTCTTCTTCTAGTTGCTCTTGCACTAGCTGAATCACATATGCAAATACTGATCGACAAAAGGAAGAGAAAATCTATAGTGATTTTAGTAAACAAAATAAATGTCACCGATGCATGCATGCCTTGGCTGGACAGGAATAGCTTTGATCAGTGCATTTAGTGATGCTTGATCAAGTTTCTGTTTGATCTTGGGACAGTGGAATCAGATTCACATTTGGTTCCTCTGTTTCGATTGACTTTGTATTAAATAATGTAACAATGTTATCAACCAATTTTAAACAAGGTTTAAGATCAACCCAAACTCGATCCCCCAATGCATCATCAAGTAAGTCTAAAAAAGTGAAAAACATCTGACACATTATAGACTTACTTTGCTAAAGATTCTGGCCAGTCATTGGAATCTCTTAAAGCAATATTAATAGATTACATGCTAATGCATAAGTGCTTGGTTCACAGCGAGTCTTAAAATGGCAGCAGCCTCTCTTTTGAGTACTGACAATAATCCCTAAATTGATACACAATTTAATTATTGAAGAAGAACTTACGGCTAACTCTATCGATGAAGAAACTGAAAAACAAACTTGGTTTCTTACAGCCAATTTGATTAAAGCCTCATTCAACTTGAATCAATTTTTAGTCTGGTGCATTTTCAATTGCTTAAGAGCACCAAAAAATTACTTATGAGCTTTGACCATATATATTATTTTCTAAAGATTCCATTGCAACAGCAAAACCAACTCAGTTGATCGCACTAAAGTAACAAATAAAACAACATATCTCGAATAAACATTTTAAAAAGACCTTCAATAGCCGAATCATTACGGTAGATATTTTAGATGAAGAAACAGGAGTTACTGCAGTAACCTCAAGTTGAAATTAATATTAAAAATTCCTAATAATAGTTAATGTTAATAGTCACTAGACAATATCACGCTGTCTATCATATTCTACTCTAATCACAACTAAAAGAAAATAGAATAAAAATAGAATAAAATAGCTGGCAATCACTTTTTGAGCAAATAAAAGGAGAAGAATTGTATGTGTGACATATAAGATGTTGCCCTTGAAACAATATCAATAGTTGTATAAGTGTGATACCAAAAGCATAGTCAATCCAGGAATGTTCAAGACTTTTCATCAAGTGAATTGTGAACAGTTGATATTCACAACATATCAAAACTCTTGGTATCTGTCGGACACTTTCCTATGATAATGCATCACTGAGTTAATGCAAGCAATGTATGCACAAACAGTCAAATACTGGATTTGTTCCTTTGTCTACCACATTCCTCAATAACCTAAACATTTACAAAATTACTTTCATAGGGTCAACATAAGGAATTACAAAGCATGGACTTTTGTAGGTCTCATTGTGAATGCTTTATGAATCCTAGCTAACATAAACAATACATAATCCTATATATATACCAATACACCGAAAGATCTACAATAATCAATCAGTTTGCAGGCAGAAATGGTGATCTAGCTAGGATAATCTTGTTCTGAGGTTTTTTCACATATGGTACAAATTTTAAACTTGGTAAAAGTTCTGGTATGTCTATGGCACTTCAAAATAATCTAAGCATCATCAACTTTCTTGTATCCAGGAATAACATGTGTTTATGCATAGAAAACTCTAATTAATGTCCAGCCCTTGTGATTGCCCAATTCGAGTCAAGCGTCATTACTAACATCTGCTACAAGCACTACAAAATCAGTGCAGTTAATTTTGTTTGAACTTTAAGCACATGTTTTGACATTAAGTAATCACATTACTACCTGAGAAATACGAATGGATCGGAGAATAAAACTTCACCTTCATCTTCCTCAACATGAGGTTTTTTTATCGGGGGCCAGATATGTTTGGAGAACCCTGACGAACAACAGGTTTATTACCCAGAGCAAAAAAATCACCAGAAGGAGGATGCCTACAAATATATAATTATTCCTTAATATACATGAAGTTGTACCTTTTGGAGGTCTTCCAGTACTACTACCAACTACAAAGCTCTTCTTGGAATTGCTCATAACAGCCCAAGGTCAGCACACGTGACTTTGAGTAAGTTACCTGTAATAAGAGCATCGTTTGTTAATACGGTACAGTACTGAGTCACGGTATCTCTGTCATTGTAATCATTATGGAAGTGAGAGATAAGAATCGTAATAATGACCGACCTGAGGTTGCTGCATCCGATTCTAACAAACTGCGATGGCAAAAATCTTCTACGGTCTACTGTTACCTCAGATCAAGCTTATGAAGAGCAGGATAGAAGAATGGTAGGTGTGGTTAATCAGACTGTGTATTATAATATAAATTGTATAGAGTACATAACCGGAATTAGAAAGCCCACTCACTTTTGGTATGTGTTGTGTCAGCTTATTACATTGCAATAATCCAAAAGAGAGTTTTCAATTCTGCGTAATAAAATAATGTAGCTATCATAATAAACTATAATATGCTAAGCAACACAACAAAGAATGAAATGGCATTATAACATGGCTATAGTTGATCAACCTTTAGTCAATAATCCAAAGAATTAGCACAGACAAGGAATGGAATGGAGAAGTAGAATAGCATGAATATAAATTGACTTTGGAAGAAGTACAACTAGAGATCTGGGAATGGATTCATGGTTCTTATAGTACAGTCTGACTTTTCTCTTACCCATCTGACAGAAATTATTTATTTTTTAAGTGTACAATAGTTAATTATCGTACTTAACATCTACGTATATTTTGTATTGTGTATAACTATAATAAGAGATTGCCAAAGTAAATAATAAACAAGCCAAATGGGATAACTGCCAAAAGTTAGTAAAACTGTCATAACTTTCCTTGAAATTTATACTTATCACTTTACAGAAAACATAACATAGATATATAAGATACAGGGCTATATTTATACATGAATACAATTTGGGAATGGACAAATGTCTAACAATCAAATATTTAGTGTTGTTACCAACAACTTGCCTGGATTGGCAATTTGGTTAACATTTGTGTTTAACAAATATGTATTACTATAAATTCTAAATTCAATAAGAAAAAAGCTACAGTTAATCTGCAAGTAATAATTAATTAACATGGAATAGCTATTTTAAGTGTTATTTGACAAAACATTTACTCTTGTTATCCACTAATAATAAAATCTAAAAGTCTTTATGAAACAAATTTAGATTTTTGTTAATAAAATAATTGCAATATGGTCCCAAATAGGATATATTAGCAAGTAGCACTATCTATTGCCATTCCTCACCTAACCAGACTAAGAATGCATACATTATTTGTAGTTGTAGATATGATTGTGATCATCTTTAGATTATTCCTGATCCAAGTATTGTACCTATGATCTCGCTGGTATCTTCACAAACAGGGCCGCTTATTTAAAGCTTGGAAACAACGCCACTTTGAAATACAAGGCTCAAATATGTATTACTACAAAACCCAGCAGGTATGAGGTTAAAAGTCAAGTTATTATGATTCCTTTTTTTATTAGAAAGAACAATGTTTAGGATATATTGACCTTACTAAGGTTATTTCTACTGAAATTGAATGTTAACATAATTGTTTTTGTTTAGTTGTATTATGTTGGTAAATCAACAGCAGCTAGTTTTTGGTTCTTCCTTTGAGCTTCAGACTCCAACCGTATTCACCTCCTTGTAAGTCCCAAGTCAATTGTATGATTGTAGATTTTGTCAACTGTAGGCTGCTCGTAATGAGAAGATAGGAGTGAATGGATTTCTATGATTCACAGCAAAATGTTACCAGATGCCCGTAAATATAATGAGTAAGTATCAATAGTGTAAATAGCTTTTATGTAGGACACGACAGCAAGAGGCAGTAAGTTGATGTTCATGCAGTGAAACCAGTCTCAGATAGTCAAGGCCATCGTCGTGCTACTATTAAATTGAGTCGTAGTGACCGTCGTGTACCCTCCTCTGGGTCTGCGTACATGCTTTCACAACATGAGAATAGTAGAGGGTCTCATAGTTTTCATAAATTTTCAACTCATAAAATTGATCCTACCATTGATTGTCCTCCAATGGATCAAGCCAACATGAAACCTTCTATTACTAGGGCAAATTCAGGAGCTGTAGCTACATCTGACTTGGAGTCTTCACTTTCTTTCTGTAATAGCACTCGGTCATCTGGCACATATTGTCCTGGAGATGATTCCTTATCTCTTTCAAAGAATCTTTGTGAACTTTCATATTTTCCACCTGGTAACATTTTGTTAGCTTGCCCTCACTCTGAAGATGACATCAAATTGCCTCCTGATAACTCCTTGCTTCCATCTCCTCTTCCTAATGACTATTGCTTCCTACTCTTGCTTTGTCCAGTGATTTGCAACAGCCTCCTACTTTCTCTGAAGAGTTCTCATTATCTCCACCTTTGTCTATTGACTTGGCTACCTCTCCCAAAACGAACAGTGTCGTCTATAAAGACAACTTGGGACCAGTCAGTACATCACCATCTTTGTCACTTACTTCGGCTATTTGATGAGCTAAGACTGTTAATCTATTATGACAAAGAAGTTCAGTGAATTATGAAAGCCGCCTGCACAATTGGAATTTGAACCTTCAATGGATGCAGTGGATCAACTGAAACACTTCCTTATATTTTGTCCATAATGTACTTATACTTGGTAGCATTGTGTCGAATTAGCTGATATATTATTGTATGGTTATTATCTTGGCAATAATTATGTTGGACAAATTTAGATTTTCTAGTGATTTTAAAAAGTTAAACTGCAAGTACACATATTATGCTATGTACAATTTTTCATAAGAAATAATACTTCCAATGCTAGCAGAGGATATTTATATTCATTAATATGCTTGTGTTCTATTCTAAACAGTAGTGGTGCACAAAACGTGGACTATTGTTGGCCGATAATTTGTGACCTGATTTGCAAAAAAGGAGCACTTCCGTCGAAACATTTGTGCCCTGATTTGAGAAATAAACATTGTTAAAACATATCAAAAACAGTTTTGCATACACTTAGAATATTTATGCATATATAGCAACTGTGTGTATACAAAACTATTAATGTTGTAACAGTACTAGTGTTTTTTTCACAATAAAGTCACAAATATTTTGACGGAAGTGGACCTTTTTTGTAAATCAGGTCACATTAGTTCAGAAATAAGTTTAGCAAGAATATCTTCAAATGAAGAAACATGTTAAATTTAAAACGTTGGACAATGGCAGAAGGAGCAGGACTGAAATGATTGTTCAAGGTTGTTCGTCGGATATACGTTTTGTCTGCAGGACTGGCTGACTGCAGGAGAAGCTGGTACGTGGATGGTCCATATACAGTCAGCAGTATGGATCGCTTCTTTCCTGGATCCTCAATATTAGTCCCAGTCAGTACTTTATACTGAGCAGTTTACTTTATAAACTTCACTCAATAGTCTGAACCTTCTAAAGTCCTTTAAATTAAGACTTTACACATTTAATGCAAACCAACTTACTAACTGTTAATTGCAGTTTATTTAGTTAGTGCAATAAGTCCTTCAGACTGAGCAGTTTACTTTATAAACTTCACTCAATAGTTTAACATTCTAAGGTCTTTAAATTAAAGACTTTAAATCGCTAATGCAAACCAACTTACTAAACTGTTATAGCAGTTTATTTAGTTAGTCCCAGTAAGTCCTTTAGACTGAGCAATTTCTTTATAAACTTCACTCAATAGTCTAAAAACCTTCTAAAGTCTTTAAATTAAAGACTTAGACCCTTAATGCAAACCAAGTTACTAAACTGTTAATTGCATTATTTTTAGTTAGCCCCAATAACTCCTTTAGACTGAGCAGTTTACTTTATAAACTTCACGCATTAGTGTAAAACTACTAATGTCTATAAATTAAAGACTTTAGAGTGTTAATGCAAACAACTTATAAAACTGTAATAGCAGTTTAATTTGTTAGTCCCAGTCAGTACTTTAGACTGAGCAGTTTACTTTATAAACTTCACTCAATAGTCTGAACCTTCTAAAGTCTTTAAATTAAAGACTTTACAAACTTAATGCAAACCAATTACTAAACTGTTAATAGCAGTTTATTTAGTTAGTGCCAATAAGTCCTTTAGAGGGTGCAGTTTAATTTAAACTTCACTCAATAGTCTAAAGCTTCTAAAGTCTTTAATTAATAACTTTAAAGCGTTACTGCAAACAAACTTTACTAAACAGTCAATAACAGTTTATTTTGATAGTCCCAGTAAGTACTTAGACTGAGCAGTTTACTTTATAAACTTCACTGAATAGTCTAAAACTTCTAAAGTCTTTAAATTAAAGACTTTACACCCTTAAAGCAAACCAAAATACAAACTGTTAATTGCAGTTTATTTAGTTAGTCCCATTAAGTCCTTTACAGTGAGCAGTTTACTTTATAACTTCACTAAATAGTCTAAACCTTCTAAAGTCTTTAAATTAAAGACTTTAGAGCGTTAATCCAAACCAACTTACTAAACTGTTAATTGCAGTTTATTTAGTTAGTCCCATTAAGTCCTTTAGACAAAGCAGTTTACTTTATAAACTTCACTCAATAGTCTAAACCTTCTAAGTCTTTAAATTAATAACTTTAGAGAGTTAATGCAAACAAACTACTAAACTGTTAATAGCAGTTTATTTTGTATGTCCCAATAAGTCCTTTAGACTTAGCAGTTTTCTTTATAAACTTCACTCAATATTCTAAACCTTCTAACTCTTTAAATTAAAGACTTTAGACCCTTAATGCAAAACAAGTTACTAAACTGTTAATTGCAGTTTATTTAGTTAGTACCAATAAGTCCTTTAGAGTGAGCAGTTTACTTTTTAAACTTCACTCAATAGTCTAAACCTTCTAAAGTCTTTAAATTAATAGCTTTAAAGCGTTAATGTAAACCAACTTACTAAACTGTTATTGCAGTTTATTTAGTTAGTCCCAATAAGTCCTTTAAACTGAGCAGTTTACTTTATAAACTTACTCAATAGTCTAAACCTTCTAAAGTCTTCAAATTAAAACTTTAGAGCACTAATGCAACCCAACTTACTAAACTGTTAATAGCAGTGTATATAGTTCTCCATTAAGCCTTTAGACTGAGCAGTTTATTTTATAAAATACACTCAATCGGTCTAAACCTTCTAAAGTCTTTAAATTAACGATTTAGAGCGTTATGCAACCCAACTTAGTAAACTGTTAATAGCAGTTTTATATAGTTAGTCCTATTAAGTCCTTTGGACTGAGCAGTTTAGTTTATAAAATTCACTCAATAGTCTAAACCTTCTAGAGTCTCTAAATTAAAGACTTTAGAGCGTTAATGCAAACAAACTTACTAAACTTTAATTGCAGTTTATTTAGTAGTCCCATAAGTCCTTTAGACTGAGCAGTTTACTTTGTAAACTTCACTCAATAGTCTAAAGTTCTAATGTCTTTAAATTGTAGACTTTAGAGCTTTAATGCAAACCAACTTACTAAACTGTTAATTGCAGTTTATTTAGTTAGTCCCAATAACTCCTCTAGACTGAGCAGTTTACTTTATAAACTTCACGCAATAGTGTAAACCTAGTAAAGTCTATAAATTAAAGACTTTACACCCTTAAAGCAAACCACTTACTAAACTGTTAATTGCAGTTTATTTAGTTAGTGCCAATAAGTCCTTTAGACTGAGTAGTTTACTTTATAAACTCACTCAATAGTCTAAACCTTCTAAAGTCTTTAAATTAAAGACTTTAAAGAGTTAATGCAAACAACTTACTAAACTGTTAATTGCAGTTTATTTAGTTAGTCCCATTAAGTCCTTTTACAGTGAGCAGTTTACTTTATACTTCACTCAATAGTCTAAACCTTCTAAAGTCTTTAATTAAAGACTTTAGAGCGTTAATGCAAACAAACTTACTAAACTGTTAATTGCAGTTTATTGAGTTAGTCCCATTAAGTCCCTTAGACTGAGCAGTTTACTTTATAAACTTCACTCAATATTCTAAACCTTCTAAAGTCTTTAAATTAAAGACTTTAGACCCTTAATGCAAATCAAGTTACTAAACTGTTATTTGCAGTTTTATTTAGTTAGTACAATAAGTCCTTTAGAGTGAGCAGTTTACTTTATAAACATCACTCAATAGTCTAAACCTTCTAAAGTCTTCAAATTAAAAACTTTAGAGCGTTAAAGCAACACAACTTACTAAACTGTTAATAGCAGTTTATATAGTTACCTCCCATTAAGTCCTTTAGACTGAACAGTTTATTTTATAAAATACACTCAATAGTGTAAACCTACTAGAGTCTATAAATTAAAAACTTTAGAGTGTTAATGCAAAACAACTTATAAAACTGTAAGTAGCAGTTTAAATTGTTAGTCCCCAGCAAGTTCTTTAGAGTGAGTAGTTTACTTTATTAACTTCACTCAGTAGTCTTAAACCTTCTAAAGTCTTTAAATTAAAGACTTTACACCCTTAATGCAAACCAACTTACTAAACTGTTAATTGCAGTTTATTTAGTTGTGCCAATAAGTCCTTTAGAGTGAGCAGTTTAATTTATAAAATTCACTCAATAGTCTAAAGCTTCTAAAGTCTTTAAATTAATAACTTTAGACCATTAATGAAAACCAACTTACTAAACTGTAAATAACAGTTTATTTTGTTAGTCCCAATAAGTCCTTTAGACTGAGTAGTTTACTTCATAAACTTCACTCATAGTCTGAACCTTCTAAAGTCTTTATATTAAAGACTTTACACCCTTAATGCAAACCAACTTAATAAACTGTTAATTGCAGTTTATTTAGTTAGTGCCAATAAGTCCTTTAGATTGAGCAGTTTACTTAATAAAACTTCACTCAATAGTCTAAGCTTCTAAAGTCTTTAAATTAATAACCTTACACCGTTAACGCAAACCAACTTACTAAAATGTTAATAGCAGTTTATTTTGTTAGTCCCAATAAGTCCTTTTGACTGAGCACTTACTTTAAAACTTCACTCAATAGTCTAATATTTCTAAAGTCTTTTAAATTAAAGACTTTACACCAATAATGCAAACCAACTTACTAAACTGTTAATTGCAGTTTATTTAGTTAGTGCAATAAGTCCTTTAGAGTGAGCAGTTTACTTTATAAAACTTCACTCAATAGTCTAAACCTTCTAGTCTTTAAATTAAAGACTTTAGAGCGTTAATGCAAACAAACTTACTAAACTGTAAATAGCAGTTTATTTTGTTAGTCCCTGTAAGTACTTTAGAATCAGTAGTTTACTTTATAAACTTCACTCAATAGTCTAAAACTTCTAAAGTCTTTAAATTTAAGACTTTACACCTTTAATGCAAACCAACTTACTAAACTGTTGATTGCATTTTATTTAGTTAGTGCCAATAAGTCCTTTAGAGTGAGCAGTTTACTTTAAAAACTTCACTCAATAGTTTAAACCTTCTAAGGTCTTTAAATTAAAGACTTTAGAGAGTTAATGCAAACCAACTTACTAAACTGTTAATAGCAGTTTATTTTGTTAGTCCCAGTAAGTCCTTTAGACTGAGCAGTTTTCTTTATCAAATTCACTCAATAGTCTAAACCTTCTAAAGTTTTTAAATTAATAACATTAGAGCATTAATGCAAACAAACTTACTAGACTGTTAATAGCAGTTTATGTTGTTTTCCAAATAAGTCCTTTAGACTCAGCAGTTTTCTTTATAAACTTCACTCAATTTGTCTATACCTTCTAAAGTCTTTAAATTAAAGACTTTAAAACCTTTATGCAACGAAGTTACGAAACTGTTAATTGCATTATTTTTAGTTAGTCCCAATAACTCCTTTAGACAGAGCAGTTTACTTTATAAACATCACGTAATAGTGTAAACCTACTAATGTCTATAAATTAAAGACTTTAGAGTGTTAATGCAAAACAACTTATAAAACTGTAAATAGCAATTTAATTTGTTAGTCCCAGTAAGTACTTTAGACTGAGCTGTTTACTTTATAAACTTCACTCAATAGTCTGAACCTTCTAAAGTCTTTAAATTAAAGACTTTACACACTTATGCAAACCAACTTACTAAACTGTTAATAGCAGTTTATTTAGTTAGTGCCAATGAGTCCTTTAGAGTGTGCAGTTTAATTTATAAACTTCACTCAATACTCTAAAGCTTCTAAAGTCTTTAAATTATAACTTTAGACCATTAATGCAAACCAACTTACTAAACTGTAAATAGCAGTTTATTTTGTTAGTCCCATAAGTCCTTTTGACTGAGCAGTTACTTTATAAACTTCACTCAATAGTCTAATATTTCTAAAGTCTTTAAATAAAGACATTACAGCCATAATGCAAACCAACTACTAAACTGTTAATTGCATTTTATTTAGTTAGTGCCAATAAGTCCTTTAGAGTGAGCAGTTTACTTTATAAAACTTCACTCAATAGTTTAAACCTTCTAAGGTCTTTAAATTAAAGACTTTAGAGACTTAATGCAAACCAACTTACTAAACTGTTAATAGCAGTTTATTTTGTTAGTCCCAGTAAGTCCTTTAGACTGAGCAGTTTTCTTTATCAAATTCACTCAATAGGTCTAAACCTTCTAAAGTTTTAAATTAATAACATTAGAGCGTTAATGCAAACAAACTACTAAACTGTTAAAAGCAGTTTATTTTGTTTGTCCCAATAAGTCCTTTAGACTCAGCAGTTTTCTTAATAAACTTCACTCAATTGTCTATACCTTCTAAAGTCTTTAAATTAAAGACTTAAAAACCTTTATGCAAACAAAGTTACGAAACTGTTAATTGCATTTTTTTTAGTTAGTCCCCAATAACTCCTTTAGACAGAGCAGTTTACTTTATAAACATCACGTAATAGTGTAAACCTACTAATGTCTATAAGTTAAGACTTTAGAGTGTTAATGCAAAACAACTTATAAAACTGTAAATAGCAGTTTAATTTGTTAGTCCCAGTCAGTACTTTAGACTGAGCTGGTTTACTTATAAACTTCACTCAATAGTCTGAACCTTCTAAAGTCTTTAAATTAAAGACTTTACACACTTAATGCAAACCAACTTACTAAACTGTTAATAGCAGTTATTAGTTAGTGCCAATAAGTCCTTTAGAGTGTGCAGTTTAATTATAAACTTCACTCAATACTCTAAAGCTTCTAAGTCTTTAAATTAATAACTTAGACCGTTAATGCAAACAAACTTACTAAACTGTAAATAGCAGTTAATTTTGTTAGTCCCGATAAGTCCTTTATACTGAGTAGTTTTTACTTTATAAACTTCACTCAATAGTCTAAACCTTCTAAAGTCTTTAAATTGAAGACTTTAGATCCTTAATGCAAACCAACTTACTAAACTGTTAATTGCATTTTGTTTAGTTAGTCCCATCAAGTCCTTTAGACTGAGCAGTTTACTTTATAAATTTCACTCAATAGTCTAAACCTTCTGAAGTCTTTAAATTATAAAGTTAAAGCGTTAATTGCCAAACAACTTACTAAACTGTAAATAGCAGTTTATTTTTTTAGTCCCAATAAGTACTTTAGATTGAGTAGTTTTACTTTATAAACTTCAATCAATAGTCTAAAACTTCTAAAGTCTTTAAATTAAAGACTTTACACCTTTAATGCAAACCAACTTACTAAACTGTCGATTGCATTTTATTTAGATAGTGCCAATAAGTCCTTTAGAGTGAGCAGTTTACTTTATAAACTTCTCTCAATATTTTAAACCTTCTAAGGTCTTTAAATTAAAGACTTTAGAGCGTTAATGCAAACCAACTTACAAAACTGTTAATAGCAGTTATTTAGTTAGTCCCAGTAAGTCCTTAGACTGAGCAGTTTTCTTTATAAATTCACTCAATAGTCTAAACCTTCTAAA
>NW_024534980.1:0-17141 GCF_016097555.1 Gigantopelta aegis
AATAAATTGGGAAAGTATCAAAGCCAATGTTTTTAAAGAATATTATTATTAATACTAAGATAATGAAACCTGATAAGCTAAGATATAATAAAAAAACTGTTCAAACAAACACTGCCGTTTTAAATATCAATAGTAAGGGGGATCAAAACATATGCCAATAGAAATAGACTTTTTCATCAGCTGACTCCTATTATTTGATCAAGTGAATTAATAATATAGATAAAAAACAAAACACCAATCAATCCTATTAAAAGATATCTAAGGCTACTAAAGAAGAAAGTCATATTCTGTAATATGATTTTATGACAATTGTAAGCCAAATTATCCAAATAAAATGAGAAGGTACACCAAAATGATAGTTTATATTCCTGTCTTTAATCGAATAAACCAGGAGGGATTGAAGAAGTAAGACACCCTGCTAACTGTAAAAAATATACGACTTGGAGTTCATATTGATTAGGGAGACTGTTTCACCAAACATATTGTATCGAATTGATATGGATATCAATCAGGACATGCCAGAGAATAAAAGTATCACGATTTAGAACAGTTTTTTCACTTAGAGAGGTTAGGACTAAGTGATCATTCTCCAAGCTACAATATGTAATTTAGTGTAAATGTTAAAACTGAATAACAACATTTGTTGTTTCTAAATATGATCACTTTGTTGAATAAACTATTGGGTATTAGCAAATAACAAACAGAATAACAACAATAACACACACACCAAGGACAAATAAAGAACAGATGCTTGGGTTGGTTTCCTTATAATAATTAACAACATGATAAGAACATGTTACATTAAGTATGCCAACATTCTTTCCCCTCTTACAAATCCATAACAATGTAGATAACTGCCCAAAAATCAAAAGAACCTACCTGTAAAGGGTGGACAAAATTGTCATGAGGTAACGACAGCTGGAAACAATAGGGGCTTGAGCGAACTTGCTCGGATTATTATGTGGCAAGACGTTACTAAACATAATAGTCAGTATAAACATTGTAGGCAAAACTTAAATTAGAATCCAAAAGACATAATTGATCATTGTGTCTTCTATATAACTGTTCCATTATCCATTTCGATGAGTTTACGATAGGGGACAAGCTGACTTTGAACACACCAGTTCATCCATAGGTGTTCCTTCTCTTTAATTACTGTTTAGCACGGTTTTTTCCAATATCAATTTGGTTTTCTCTCTTTAATAAATTGTTGGTAGTTTTTTCTGCTGGTGCTTGCTTAGCAAACACATGTTCGTCAATGTTAGGTTTCAAAAGATTTTATATAGTTCATAAGTCATGTTTCTAAACCAGTTTGACTAGAAGTTACACTAGAAGGGACGTATGGTGTTGAGATATACTGAATGATGATCTCCCACAGATCTACTTTCCTTCTTGATACTTACAGAATTTGAAACAACTTGTTTAGTACTTCATTAGAGAAGGACAGTACTGGTGAGGTATGAAGTATGATGAATACATTTCTCTTGACAAAACCAAGTCAAATTCTTGAGAAGTGACCTGACTATATACTAGTTGATTAGGGTAAACCATAAGAAAACACCAATAGTTTTAATAGTTTTAACACAGAGGTGGATGACCATACAAAAATTTGAGCACTTAGAAGGGAACATCTACAAAGAAGAAAAGATATAGGGCCAATGCAACGATCCAGGCAAAATCTTGCATGACTTTTTGCCAACTTTTGTTCTTGCCAGAACCATGGATATATGATAGCTGTGGGATGGGGAGGCTTACCTCTTGTCATACCTTGACAAGTCTTGGACATAGTTCTTCATGCTATATTTATCTAAAGATGTCCACCAAAAATATATTCTGGTAATAGTCTTCCTTCCAGTTATACAGCATGAGTCTCAAGCAGTTCGGTTAAGATAGGCTTTTGCAACTTAGTAAGTATGACTATTAAAATTCCAATAGGAGGAACATTATTCCCTAATATTAATTCATCTTTACAATTATAAAATGACTTAACGACTATCATCAAAATTGAAGCCCAACCTGATTTAGTATAACAAAAAATATGACAGAATACAGAGTAACAAAAAGTAGCTTGTTGTAATTCTGTTGCTGTCACAGACAATGAGTCTTATTTGCCTTGTATTAAAATGGTTGTGGGTGGACCGAGTAAGAATTATAGAACCGGCTACTTGTACAACTAACAACCGACCCAATGAACAATAGTAATAATAATGATAACTCTAAACAACTGTAGCAAATATACAACAAATGACAACTCATGCAACTGACAAAATACTAAAACGCATGCGGTATTTATTATCGCTACATGACATCATAATACCTAATAATGAATAGTATAATTATACATGTAGGTTCAATGGTTATCAAGTTACCTAGTATATCACACTCCTCCCTCTTTAGGATGAAATAGACAGGCCCAAACGCTCAGGTTGTCTTTTCTCTCTATTCGAGACGTACTTAACAATGGTGTTTGTACGAATATATGGCAGGTGCTGATACTGTATCTGTAGGTATGGAGTTTTGGGATGTCCTTACAATGGGATAATCATCAAAATTGTCCTGATCTTTGTTTCAATTTGTAGGTTCTTTGTGTGGGTTTGTTGTGGTTCCGTGTGTACAGTGGTGGGGTGTTTTGGTGTCTGGTTTTAACGAAGTGGTCAGTCACTCTGTGTTGTCTAGTGTTGCGGATGAGGCGCAATACCACTCTTGGTTTCTACATGGTATGACACGGACCTGTAATTTTGATTACTGTAACAGGGAATCCATGCAGATGAACCTGAATAATTTTTTGCAATAAAGTTTGTCTCCTACTAAAGGTACGAATCTTTTTGACGTTGTTGCTGAATTTTTTCTTGTGTTCTGTTTCAATTTTTCTTTGGTATTCGGGTTGTGTGAAGAAAGATCAAAAACTTGTTCGTAGTCTTCTACCCATCAGCAATTCTGAAGGAGAGAGTACCTGTAGTGGACTGAGGGGTATACAATACTGTAATAAAGAAAACGGGAAAGTCTTGTTTCAAGAGTGGTCCATCCAATTTCTTGTATGAGAATTTTGAAGGTCTGTACTGGCACGTTCACCTAGCCCATTTGAGCGGGGTGGTATGGTGAGTAAGGGAGTGTCGGATACCATTTTTGTTCCATGAATAGTTTAAAATCATCACTGAGAAATGCTGGACTGTTGTCTGATACAATTGTTGTGGTAAGCCATGCATTGAAAAATACGTCGGAGAATGTTAATAGTACTTTCAGCTTATGATAGAGTTCACTACGTAACTTCCATCCAGCGTGAATAGGCATCAATGAGGAGAAAAAAATTTGCCAAAATGGACCAGCATGGTCAACATGAACTCGGGGTCCATGTCGATGGTGCGGTTATTCCCAAGGGTGAATAATTTTGTTTGGGTGAGTAGGAAGGTGCATCTGACAGGTGTTGCAGTGTTTTGACTACATTCTCAATGTCTTATCTAACCTGGCCACCATACGTAGGACTGAGCAAGGCCTTTCATTCTGCTGATACCGGATGGGTATCATGGAGTTGATAGGAGTACATATTTTCTAACCTTGAGGAGAATAAATACACGAGAACCTCTGAGAGAAGGCACCTATCAATACGCTGAGTTCTGTATAACATTGTGTAAATGGATTGAAGTTCAGGGTAGTGTATAGATGATGACCAGCCAGTCATAACAATCGTACGGACACGCGAAAGTGGATGGGATCTTGTCTGTCCATGTTTTGATTTGTGGTGCATGTATTACTGATTCTGCCCAATGGTTAGTAGTAACTTAATGTCAGCTGGTAACTGGAACAAATTTGGGTGGGTCTGTTATGGCAACCTGCTAAAGCATCACATTTCTAACGGGGTTCTGGTTTATGTTTGATTGTATAGGAATATTTTGAAAAGGTGATAGCCCATCGTTGTATACGAGGCACGGTAGGTGTTGGTATCTGGTTTGAGTTCACCAAGGGATGTATTGGAGAGGCTTGTGATCAGAGTATAATGTGAAGTTTCGTCCATACAAATAGTCATGAAATTTCCTTACAGCAAAAAATAATTGCCAAGGCTCCTTCTCCAATTGAGAATATTTCTTTTCGTTGTTTGTGGTTAGAGTACGTGAAGTGAAAGCAATCGTTTTTCGGTATTATTTTCCATCTGGTGACTTAGTACTGCACCGAACCCATAGGGAGAGGCATCACACCGGATAGGATTGAGGGGTTTCTTTTCATCATAGTGGACAAGTAAGGATGAATGACTGAAGTAACGGATTTTGAATGTTGAAAGCTTTTTTTCCCTTTATCCTGTGTTTGGGACCAAATCCATTTAGCATCCGTTCTGGAGAAGTTGATGCAGCGGGGCTAGTTATAGTTAGAGAGATCTGGTAAGAACTTGTGGTATAGTTGAGTAAACCAAGAAATGATTTAAGTTCGGTGACATTTGTAGTGGTTGGTGCATCTCTGATGGCGTTTGATTTTCGATTCTGATGGATGAAGTCCATTTGCATCAATAATATGGCCTAAATATTTCTACTGATGAGACCCTGCAACTTACACTTTGATGTCTTTAAGGTGAGGCCTGCATTTTCCAAACGTGTGTGGATAAGGTGTAAATTTGTGGAGGTGGTCCTGCTTCACTTGTACCTGAAATAAGAATATCATCTAAATAAACCACAGACATGGGTAAGTCACTCAGAAGGGTTTTTTCCATGATTCTTTGGAAAATTGATTGAGCAGAAGGAGGATGCCAAAAGGGTAGTCATTCATACTGGAATAGTCCTTTTGGTGTATTTATTGGTAGTGTATTTCTTGGAGGGAGTCACCAGGGTACTTGAAGGTAGGCATGACTGAGTTCTAGTTTAGTGAAAATCTTGCCTCCAAGAAGCAGTGAAAGATCATCACACGAAGGGATGGGTATGTTATCTGGAATGAGAGCTGGATTATGGTGACCTTATAATCTCCACATAAGCAGAATTGATCCGTCTGTTTTCACTATGGGCACTATGGGAGCTGCCCAATCAGGGAGTGTTTGACTGACTAGAGTAATGACTTGTAAGTCCTGTAGATAACCTTTTCTTTTAGAGAAAAGGAACCGGCGGGCCTTTAAAAAACGAGGGCGAGCCTCTGGATTGACTAGGATCTTTGCTGTAATTTCTTTCAACCGGCTAATGCTTGAAATAAAAACTGCTGAATATGTGATCTAAAACCTGTTCTAAGGTAGAAACAAGGTTAAGTAATTTAATGTCTGACCAATTTTATCTTGATTTCCTCAAGCCAGGTACGGCCTAGCAAGTTGGACCATCTCCCGGAACAACTAATAGTGGAAGAGATGCACATTTGAGACTGGTAGTTGACATTGGACATTAATAGATCCTAGAGGAAAAATCTTTTATCCTGTATATGTAGTAAAATGTAAAATTAGATGGAGTAAGTGGGCCTAAAGTACTTGACCAAATCCTTGAGTAAGTGTTTCACTAATAAGTGAGAGGGAAGCCCCTGTATCTAATTCCATGGGAAGGGTCAACTCCCTACACTTGAACTGTTGACCACAATAATCTGGTCTTTTCCCAGGTATGTAAACATATAGGTAGTCCTTTGAAGTAGAAGGAGGGATCTGTCTCAGAGGGCCTGGCCTTCTCATTAAGCAAGGCTCCAATTGTCTCCCTATATTGGGAGTGGGGAAAGTTGCTTGTGGGGTGGGTTCTTTAGAAGGTGGTTTTAATTTTTCTTCTTGCCATCCTGAGTTAGGCTAGAGCTCTCCCTCTTGCTGCTTCGGCAAAAACTCTAGCCAAGCTGACCTTTTCTTTTCCACAGTTCATGGCATGTCCTATCTTGAAATTACAATTTATTAGCGCGTAATGGTTACCACCACAATTGCGATTGTTAGCAGCTACTGTGGTGGGCTACATTTCCACCCAGTTTTGTCCATCAACTGGTGAACAGCAATCGGTGTTGAAGTTTTGTTGATGTTGAGTAATGTCTTGAAAATCCCTAGCTGCGATTTCCATGGTTTGGGCTGTTTTTCGAAGCCTCTTTGTATGTTAAGTTAGGCTCTTGAGTAATCTTCTTTGGATACGTGTTGCGTTTCTTTTCCACAAACGAGTCTATCTCTAAGCATTAAATCGAATGTGTCACCAAAATCACAATGTTCTCCGATAGCACGTAATTCAGCGACATAAGTCTGGCAACGGATTCCCTGATTTTTCTTATTCTTGTGCTGAATTTGAAACGGCAACCACACTTGAACTATCGTAAAGATGGCTTAGATGTGAATGTTTCTCAAGAAACTCTTTTAGTTCAGTATAGGTCTTTTCTTTTGGAGTGTTAGGTTGTACCAAACTTTTCAGTAGTTGGAATGTAGAGGGACCGCAAACAGTTAGAAAGATTGCTCTTTTAGTTTCAGCAGTGGTGACATTATTAGCTTCAAAATAGAAATCTAATCTTTCGGGCGTACGAAGTCCCAGGTTCCTTGTCTGGGTCAAATAAAAGATATTGTACCGTGACTTTGCCATTTCAGCAGAGTAGAAAATAGAAAATGAAGTTTCCAAATTACCCTCGTGCCAATGTGGTGACCGAGTGAAGAATTATAGAACCGGCTATTGTACAACTAACAACCGACCCAATGACAATAGTATAATAATGACGAACTATAACCAACTGTAGCAAATAATACAACTAATGACAACTCATGACAACTGACAAAATACTAAAAGCATGTCGGTATTTATATCTGATACATGACAGTCCTAATACATTACTATGAATAGATCAATTCCTTACATGTAGGTTCAATGTTTATCAAGTTACCTATTTTTGTATATCACAATGTAACGTTCCAATGTAACAACCTATGTTAAGGGTCTCTTTAAGGGTAAAGTAAAACATGACAGCATTACTATGCTAGCTGGTCGGAACGATATGGTACATCATAATTAATGCCACAACAAATTGGCCAATCTCTGGAACCTAGCATCTGCTGCTAAGAGGGTATCCTTTTTTGGGGACTGAATATGGGGGTTAGTGGTTTTGTGATAAGTTATAATTGTAAAATGCTATGAATATAAGAACTTGCAAAGTTTTTGAGGCCAAAATAAAGGATAAAGATTCCGTATCTAGCTGGGAATAAAATACCTTCACTTGATGATGATTAGAAATTCGTATTTCTGCTCTCCACCCGAACTCCATACAATTGTTACTGAAGTAAACCTTCAAGATTCTTCAAATGAGCCTCTTGAGTTGCTCCAGTGATTAAAATATCATCAATGTAACATAGAACATTTGGTATACCCTCAAGGATAAAGTCCAAGTTCTTTTTTGAAGCAGGATGGGAGATGGTTATTCAAAAAAAGGCAGGTTACCTGGAGTAACCCTTATGAGTGTTAATTGTTGCATACTTGCCCAAAAAACTTCTGCTGGGGAGGATATGTTATTTGAGGCAGTGTCTACTTGCCTTAACTTGTGATACTCTATATGTGAGGGATTTTGATATTGCCATTCTTTGTTTAGATGCATCTCTTACATGCATTAATTCGTTTTAAAATTTTTCGTGTACTTTGTATACATGGTATATATATGAGCCACAGAATACTAACACAAGCAAAGATAAACACATTTTTGCTTGCATAATAAAAAAATCCATTGGGCCATGTTTGTAGAATCTGCTGGCATTACAGTGTGTTACGGATAAAGCTGATAAATTATATTAATGTTACTAATGAATTCTAACTTCAGTATTTGAGAAATTATATACTTCATATTTAATCACTGTTTCAATTGTGAAAAGCAAAGACCATCTTTCTTCTCTTAGAGGCGTGTGCAAGCACCTGTAAGGACGGTATAATGAAACTGTTTTTCAAACTTCTAGGGTCCTTCTTGGTGTAACTTGTATGATGATGTAACTTGCACTTTGAACTCTCTTCTCTATTATATGTACATTATTAACTGCTATAGTAATACCTACTTTCTATGATTAAAATAAACTCCCAGAAATGAGTAAGCAATATATAAATATCTGACATTTCTTTTCTCATTGGACCATTTTATAATTAGGTATTTTGAGAGATGGACAGAGTGCTATAAGATCGTGTGTGGTTGGCATTAAAAGCTGATGTAATTGTGGGTTAGCGAGCTGAAATAGATGCAATAGTTGCCTTGATGAGCTCAATAACTTGCACAATGACTTTCAAATGTAGCTTTTAAAGGTATGCTGTTGTTGGTAGATTAGTGTCAGTGATAATAATATCATTAGATGTTTATGAGATTGTATCTAATTCTATTAAACTATACAAAAAGTTAAACTGCCTCTTCAAGTGTAGCATACAATATCATGTTTTACTTTTTGTAGAATTTGGAAGAAAAGAAAAATGCTCTTGAGGAAGGTAAGTTATAAGTATTTTGAACTAAACAGAGAATTGCTACTAAAAGTATCAAAGAAGGTGATATCTATAGCCATCCTTCAAGCATATTAAACACTGCATGCCCATGTATATAACTTATTTCTTTAGACACTTGACACACAACTTGGTAATTTTCTAATTACAAGCTACCAAAATATTAGAATTATTTCTCTTAAAAGAATTGATAACACTTCCCATAATGTAAATCTAAAATAAAAAAAAAAAATAAATGGAATTTAAATAGGATCTGTTCCTACAACTAGACACACACCTTTAGGATGTTGTTTTATAAAAAAAATACGCAATGCTGTTCTATAATCAAAACAATATACGAAATTGTTAATGGGGTAGCATTGCTATGAATATTGCAATGTAAGGGCTAAAACATGGAATCTATTATAATAGGATGTTCCTACATCTCTCTTCAGATTTTTTGTGCTTTTCATCACCTAATCTTTTAAAGCACAAATTATCTAAAATTATCTGTGTTAAACATTTAATATATCTACATTTTTTTCCATCATTAGTCAATTTATTTATTTGAGTGGCACATATAAAGTCATAAGTTACTCAGTTCATAAAAAAACAATGCTCATTTCATACCAATGCATCTGTACGTTTTTTTGTATTACTAGGACCTACATTACACCAATATTTATATGCCCTTGATAGCATAGGGGTAGAAATAGTACATAGGGGGGGGCTAAATATTTATCAGTAGTTAAACAATTAAATATAGCAACAGGGGTTGCATTCATTAGTAAATTTTTATATTTTTGAAAACTCTTGTAAATATTAAAGTCATAATAACTCATGATTATGACTAAATTAAAGAATTTTTTTATATCCACAGGACCCTAATAAAATACCAATAATGTCCAAATGTTGATTAATAGGTTATTCCGTTCAAATTTAAATAAAAGCAAGCAAAAAACTAAACTAATGACTAATACATGTGCAGAATACTAATAGACACATACTATTGATATAAAGTATAATACTGGTTTACTTTGAAAGTAAAAGTTAATTGACACTAAATTGATCATTTATAAAGTAAACTAAATGTAATTAGTCTGTTGATTCAAGTGATAGTCCCATTTCTCTTCTATATTGATCTTCCTGATCCAAATATCTTTTCATAATGTCCCCCATCTCTCTATATTGATTTCTTCTGATCAAATCTTTCATAATGTCCTCAGCTATCAAATGTATGTTGACTTCCTTTTCTCTGACTCTAACTTGTAACGTTTGGCTAGTATCAGAAAATATAATAAGTATTATGAGAATAATGACACTCTTAATACATGATAGTAAAGACTTTGGCAGTGCATTTCTCCTTGGCAATTGAATGGATACTTTCCACTAATATTAATAAATCACCAAGTCGAAGTGCTGCATACCATAGTCCAATCAAGAACCCCCTCATCTCATGTGGACACTGAGCTATTGTGAACTCTAATGATTGTTGGAAAAATGAAAGCAAAAGAAATCCATGTAAAAATTTGAGGAGCAATAAATGCTTTGTATGAATTGCTATTTATATTAAAACTCTCTCTACAAGCCAACATGACAACATAGTATAATGTAGTCAATAAAGCAATAATAAAGTCTAAACAATTCTCTTGAGCATGCTAGGAATATAATTTATAGAAACATGGATATATCAAAAAGTGATAGAGTAAGAATAAGAACTACAGCTACTAGAAGTATAACGAAGTCATTGTTGACACAGCATAAAATGAACTGTGATGTTTTGTTTGGAAGTAAAAAAAATCACTTATTATTAAATCTCCTGTACACTCAACGCCCACGACAGCAAATTAATAAGGGAATTAACCTTAAAACTGTTTTAACATCCTCTACCTGTTCCTCTGAGAAAGGTCCACCGTATTTGTCTTTACCTAAGTCTAGACGTGAAGGATAGTCTTCTCCCAGTATGTTAAAGCACTACTATTTCTTGGATATTTGTTTTTTTTCTGGCATAATTAAGTACTTGACTAATACGTTTGACTGGATTGACAATATGTGAGTAGTATCAAGCCAATGTTTAAAGAGATAGTTAGTTATTAATACTGCAGATACAGCAATACCTGACACGACCATACGACATAATGAAAAACTGTTCAAACAAACATTGTCCATTTCAAACAGAAGATAACATAAAGGCATGCACACAGCATAGCAATAGATAATAGCACTTAGTTCATCAGCTGATGCTCCTATTACTTGATCAAAACTGAATTGAATAGTATTAGAGTGAAAACAACAACTACCAATCAATCCCAGTATAAAAGCTATACTCAAGGCTACTAAGAAAGAGTGTCATATTCTGGCAAGTATGTTTTAATAATGCATGACAAGCCAGTAATTATCCAAGACAAAAATGAGAATGTAACACCCACCAATGATAGTTTTATATCTACCCTGTCTTTACATCAGCAAGTAGACCAAAAAGTGGATATGAAAGAAATATAAGACACAATGCTATACTGTAAAAAATATACTGACTTTGACGATGTTCAACATTGATGTTGAGGATACTGTTTCACCAAAATATTGTATCGAATTGACATGGAGAAGCTATCAAGACATTCCAGAGAATGAGAAGTATCACTGATTTAGAACTAAGTTTTTTCTCTTAGAGCAAGTTAGATTAAGTGTCTTCATCTCCTAGCAATTAATAATGTAATTTTAGTTTATCAACTAACATGGAATAACATTGAATAACAACCTTGTTATTCTAAAATAAAATCACTTTTTTGACATACTTAGCCGAGGACCAAAAGAATAACTCAACAAAACAAACACACTCAGAACACAACAGAACAACATATGATGGGGGGGTATTCTTATCGTCCCTATACAATGATGATAATTAATAACATGATAAGAACATATTACATCACTATAGGACACATTACTCCTCCCTTAAACAATACATAATAATTAAGAGAAATTGAACAATTAGAAATATTATAAGAACCTATCTGGAGGTTGTTGAACTAATTGTGGGTAACAACAGCCATTCGAATTCGTTGTGGATAATGATGGCCAGTAACAATAGGAGCTTCAACAACTTGCTGACTCATATTATGATACAGTAAGAGGCTACTAGAAAAGTAGTTAGTATCACATTGAAAGTAGTATTATCAAATTTAGAAACCGAAAGTCTAATTTAATGAATGTTTTTAATGTATTGTTTTATCCATCAGCTAAATTGGACAGCTCCACCCAACAGCTCCATGTAATGCTGTGGTTATAATACCATCTTTGCTTGCTAGTAAAAGATTGTTGATTAAATGATCTTAATATGCCACACCATTTTATGATCAATCTGTAAACTGGTCATGTCAGATTGTAAAAACGGTTTGCAGACGTGGGTGGTTTTAAAAAGTAATTGTTGCATTTCTCGAATACTCTTCATTTACTACTGTTAAAGATTACAATGATCTCAATGATGTCAGTCTTTTCATTAATAGGCATTTGAAAGTAATAGCCATACCTAGTGAAGAAACATCCATCCAAAACCCCACCCACTTAATATAAATGAACACAACTAACAATTTTGTAATCAGTTTAAGAAGATCTGGCATATTTTAAGTGATGGAAGCAAAATTTTTGTTATTTAGTGAGCAATTATAAATAGGATAAACATATTGGGCAGAATACTTATAATTAATGAAACTATGGTAATGAAACTGTATCCTATATTATTACTGATATATAACACTAAATGATCTGTCGTTCAATAGTATATAGTGTGGACATTCAGTAACTTCATTTATTTATTCTGAAAAGATGGGCTCCTTATTAATGCTTTTTTCTAGTTAAGGATATCTTATTAATGTTGCTGCTGTCAAATGTTACATGTACATGTAACTTAGATAGGGTGTGTGACATTTGTTTCAAAACAGGTCATAATACATCTAGGTACTTTTTATCATTAATAAGGTCTTGACAAGTGATACCTGTAGCAAATGGGTCTGTAAGATTTTGTATGAATCTGATGTGTTTTATCAGAGCTCAAATGTTCATTTAAGTCTGTAATATCATCATTTCTGTATATCAAACCATTAAAATGACATACATTTGCAATGACAACCATTATGATACAATATGTCATAGATTTTTATGATCAGTTTATTACTTTATATCTGAGAGAGATAAACTATTTATTATAACTAGACTCAAATATATAATAAAATGTATGTACTTGTAAACAATAATATCATTACTATGTCATTTCTACATTAATTGCAGCTATATATTACACATGTTAGAATTGATGTGTGTCCCTGTTCAAATTAAAATAAAAAGGCAAGCAAACAAACTTTAAGCAAATGTCTAATAATATACATTATTAATTATTCGATAAAGCTAAAGAACAACAACAACTAATCAAATATACCTGAGCCAATTTGAAATTCATCATGAATAAGGAGTGCTTGTCCAAATTACTGCAACAGGTCATTAATTGACAACATGTTTGCAAGAGGAGTTAGACTAATGTTTTGTAATTTCCAATGTTTTGAGACATTTTTTTTAAAATTATGAATGCTTTAAAGAAGAATACAATAAAGTACTACTATTTACATCTAATGGATACATATCTATAATAACATTATTACATAACTAAAAGAAGGATAGTAGAATGGGAAGGAATTCCTTGAATATATAGCCATGGTTCCTTCTATAAATTTTATTAATTTGTCAATTTTAATTTTAAAGCCCGCCTACTTTAATTACAGAAGGTTTATGGTGAGCATTGGAACTTGTCTCAATTAAAAATGGTAGCGAAGGATGCAATTCAGTAACATCATTCCCTGGACACATGTACACAATTCATGCTACTATGATGTTGTTATTTAATGATTTTTATAAATTGTATTACAAAATACTTACACACACTTATTTCCAAAAAATATATTTCATAATGACATTAATTAATTATAGAAATTAGTTCCAAACATAGTACGTAGTTTTGTCAACTGAAAATCGTTTAATTCATTACACAAAATGTTTTTATTATTGAGGCTAGCTACATTCTTATTAACATTCGAATGTAGTAAGGATGCAGACATACTAATCCTCTCATTATGAACATAATGACAGAATTAGTATGCAAAAATATAGGTTTTTATACATAATAGTCCGTCAGTGGGATCACTGAAATATTTCAGTCCATATATTTAAGTTCCAATCTACATGTATGTATTCAAATTTTCTGGAAGATACAGCTACAGTGATTATATTATTATGTTGAATAATTATTGTATTGCAATGTCCGTGGTCACATTTGTACAGATGAAATGAACATACTTATTTCCTCTAGTAATATAATGACATATATGTAGCTTATAATTACAAGATTACATATACACACAAATATTCCCCATACTTTTATAGAATGCTACAATAGAACCTGTACGTTGTGTATGTTCTATATGAAATTTTTAATCATCTTGTTTTTAAATGATAACTAATTATAAAATACATACACATACTTATTTCCTTCTCCTGTCTTTCATAATTACATTATGGTAATTATCGAAATTATTCACAACATATTCCTAACATGGTTTACAAATATACGGCTTCAAAAATTTAGTAACACGTCGCGATGTGTGTTACTTTTTTAGTATGAGCGACCCCCCCCCCCCCCCCCCTCCTACTTATAAATCTCTATCCCAAAGCTGTTTTTCTACGTACGTTGTTTGTTTCTTCTCCATTGGATACCCTGCTTCTGCAGTAACTTCAGCAGTTCGTCATACTATTTAGGAAAAAGGTATATCAATAACTATAAAAATAATATTGTAATTGCTTTCAGTTACTGTGTATATAATCAAAAAATAATGAGAGACTAGACTTGTGGCTAGTGAGACTGCTAAATCAAAGCTTCCAAATGGATATGGAGACAAGATCATATTATTAATGAAACGATTTTTCTATTGGATTCTGAATTGCCATCTCGAGAATGTTTCATCTGCAGTACTGCATGTAGCATCCTACCTAACTAACTGCACTATCATTCTATAGCTGTCGTATTACGTACTGACATTATTGACACAAAGCAACGGTGTACAAGATAGATGATGTAGTCTTTAGAATGGACGTACAACAATAGATCTAAAAAAATCGTACCAATTCTAATTAGAATTGGCCTATCAATGCTCCAAATGATTATGTTTTTTAAATAGCTATACGTAATTAAATAAACATATGAAATTAATGAAATTAACTTTGTTTTTTATTTAGGAAAGTCTGAGTGATATAAACTACTGTTCAACAATTGTTCTCTCTCCGGCAAGGGGATTTTCATCACAACATGTCCATTTATATTCTTATTATACTATAGTATTAATTTTACAAGTATTTAATAATATTTATAAAATCTTTACAAGACTAGCACACACACACACCACACATATACACACATATACATACATATACAATTCTATGTATATATTATATATAATAGTACATAAAATGACTTGCATTTGTTTATTTTTATTCCATGTACATACAAATGTAAGCATACAGTTACAATTAATGAGCTGACTAATACATATATAAATACATTTAGTGCATCCAGACAGTTGACTTATATATATCCAAATGTCAATGTTTATATATTACAACTGACATTGTTAGGTCTAGTTGTTGTGTATAGTATTTGATTTACATGTAGTTGCTTACCCTTTGGTTGTTTGTAACTATAAGTTAGATGCAATACTTCCTATGGTGCATTCCACAGACTACATTCATGCATTTTTTTTCCAGTTTAGTTCTTTTAATACATGATTTATTAAAAGGAATGTTTAAGTGATTTGTTTAATTGTGTTTTGTTTTAGGCCTGTCTCTAAACAATTGGACTTGATAAACAAGGTTAGAGGCCAGTATAATAATGAACTAATTTCAATTTCTATTTTTTATGTAGTTGTTTGTGCAACTTCATTAATACAAATGCATGGTTGTGATTAATATTATATATAATAATATATATAATATATATAGTATAGTCGTATATATATATAATTATTGCAGCCAATATTTATTACCACTGGGGTTACCATTACGGTCTTGAATTATATACATACAACACACACACACACATTTTTTAATGTTTTTTTTAACTGCTATTTTTTGTAATACTTAGATCAACTATTTTGAGGGTACTGAACACCCTGATTTGTTGAGGATTACACATCATTTCTTTTCTTCCATCGTCTACAGAGACACTAGAGAAACCAAATAAATGCACAGAAAAAAATACAGCTAAGATGGTGAGAGTTAAGCAATCACATTTGATGTAACAAAGGTTTCTTTGTCTAATTAAGAGTGGTGCAAAGAAGATACTAAATAGTGGGGAAAAATACTTTCTTATTTGTTGAACTGGTACAAAAGAACATCAAAAACAATGATACATTCGCACTGTTTCAGAGTAAGATCAAATCATAATTGATCTGTTCATTAATGTTTACATAACAGGTTCATGTTTAATGATAAAGGGAAAAAATAGTCATGCTAAGTGAGAAAGGATGTCGTATGACAATATCCTGGTACGTATGGCTCTGTGACTATGAAGCAAAAAGGAATAATGCCCGAAACGAACCTATGAAGCTCCATATCACATAACATTGTAATCAACTGTTTCAACTTGAAGTATGCTACACACAATAACCTTTTTACATTTTGTAGAATTTAAAAGATAGAGAAAAGAAATACTCTTGAGGAGATGAATTAAATATTTTGAGCAACATAGAATTGCTACTAAAACTTTCAATGAACGGTGACACTTTGTAGTCATCTTTTTTGGCATATTGAACACTGCCTATGTATGCATGAACAGCTTCTGAAGCATACTAACTTTAGATATGACAGGAGGCCTTAAAAAATGGACAAGTGCTTCTTATTTGAAGTTGTTATTGGTACATAGTTGCTGTTTATTGTGTATTTTAAAAACTAGGTTTACAAATATATTAATATACATGAATTTTTTAATGCAAATTTTAGTTTCTAATCTAAGTTGTAGGTGTTTAGTCAAAAAACATTGCTACGCGCCTCTAAAATTATGATTAAATAAATTCAATAAAAAATCACACATTAACTTCCTATTTAATTATAATGTTAACAATTTGACTGTAATCTCTAATTACATACACCAATTATAGAATTACTTCTCTTACAAAGACCTAATAATCTTTTCTGTTAACATAAATCTATCATGTCACTATTAATAAAAACTAATGTTTCTTTTATTATTTAAAAAAAAAGGAATGCATGCATGTGGTAATTTTACCACCACTAGGTGGTTATTGGTGTCGTATTGCTGGTCATTGTTGTAAGGGCTGTTTTGTGGATTTATATATAGACATTCCTACATACTAAATACCACATAAGCACACATACACAACTCTGTTCTTAATCAAAACACTATATTTGTCTATTGCGGGATGGGAATTCAGCATAAGTCAATTAAAACAAGTTTCTACTTAAAATATAACTCCCTCCTTTAGACTTTAATCGCTTCTCACCTAATTTTTTAAGCAAATTATAAGATTTTTTGCCCTTTAATTTTTAATCTTCCTTTTCTTTTTAATCATTGAATAACAATGCTTTCCAAACTTTTTCTCATGACTTCACTTTTTTCTATGTTTTTTGTACCGCTCAAATTTTTAAAAAACAAGCTAACAAACTTAAGCAATCTAATAACTGTACAAATCTAAAATATATATTATTAAGTAACCGGATTTACTT
>NW_024534981.1:0-16375 GCF_016097555.1 Gigantopelta aegis
CACCAAGGTCAAGGTCATCTGGAGTCAATACCGGGTGTGGCCTCCGCGTGTGTTGACAACTGCCTGGCACCGCCTGCCCATTGAAGCAACCAGAGTACGGATGACGTCCCGGGGGATGGTGGCCCACTCGGCCTGCAAGGCTGCTGCCAGCTCGGGTAGGGTCTGGGGCTGTGGTTGTCGCTGTCGGAGGCGTCGGTCCAACTCGTCCCATAGAATCTCAATTGGGTTCAAATCCGGTGATATTGATGGCCAAGGAAGGACATTAATGTTGTTGTTCTGTAGGAAAGCCGTTGTGAGACGTGCTGTGTGAGGCCTGGCGTTGTCATGTTGGAACACTGCGTTGGCGTTGGCCATAACTGGAACGATGTGTGGCCGGAGGATCTGGTCAATGTAGCCCTGTGCATTCAGGTTGCCCTACACGTGGACCAGGTCAGTTCTGCCAGTGTGTGAGATGGCTGCCCACACCATGACACTACCCCCGCCGAATCTGTCCACTTCCTGCACGCAGTTTGCCGCATAACGTTCACCACGACGCCTATACACGCGACATCTTCCATCATGACGTCGGAGCAGAAATCGGGACTCGTCACTGAACCACACCTGTCTCCATCGCAGTTGAGGCCATTGTCGATGAATCTGGGACCGCTGCAGTCGGAGTCGACGGTGTTGTGGTGTTAAGATGACACCTCGAACTGGACGTCTGGCACGAATTCCTACCTCACGTAGGCGGTTCCGTACGGTCTGGTCGGATATCCTTCGCAAACCTGGTATTGCTGCGGCTGTGGAGGTGGCAGTAGTCAATCGTTCCCGAAGGTGGCGTACCCGGATGTAGCGGTCCTGCCCGGGGGTAGTGACCCGTGGTCGACCGGATCTAGGGAGGTCACGTGTTGATCCATGTTGCTGGTAACGGTCCCACAGTCTGGAGATGGTGCTTGGGGACACATGGAATGCCCTGGCAACGGCCGTTCTGGATTCGCCTGCGTCTAGTCGGCCGATAGCATTGTTTCTCTGCGGTTCACTGAGACGTGGCATGTCCTGGATTGTCAACTGTCGGCCAGATACAGAGGCCAGGCAAGCGAACACCCTGCACTTTTATACTGTCGGTGTTCATGTTGCACGTGCAGACAACGCACGTGCAGTGGTGACATGGTTTGCACGTGGCTGCGTTTTTGCGAATATTCACATTTTGGAACTTTATTGTACAGTAGCTGCGTTTTATCGAATGTAACCGTGGGAATGTGTTTGGGACATGCAATGACCTTATATTCACAAAGCATGAACCGGTAGGAAACATAAAATCGGAGTTATAACCCATTTGTACCCTTTTGCGTTTCTTTTTTTGAAGAGTATATATATATATATATATATATATATATATATATATATATATATATATATATATATATATATATAACTTGCATAGATCTAAAAGTTTCACTCCATGCTGGTTAATCCTTCCTATGTCCTGACTTGCCCTATCTCTGGGAATACTGAGATTGTCAAGATTTGTTATATCATTCATAAAATTATTCATATCAACATCATCAGTGTAAACATCATCAACTGTAGTGTAATCCGGAGAACATTTAGTTCTGGCATTAAAGTCACCTAGCAGGAGCAGTGGTTTTCCTTATTCTACATTTTGAAATATTTCATTTTCGATAATATTAAAAGTGTCATCTTTATAATATGGTGAGCTAGTAGGTGGAATATATACAACGCCAACCATTAAACAATTATCTTCATTCTTGTTTTGAGTGCCTGTGATACTAAGCCAAGAGATATACTGGGATTGATGTTTTTCACTGACTAACAATATCAGCTAATTCATGTTTAACACTAATGACAATGCTACCCGATACCTTTTCTGTTGTTGAAATAATTTGTGTAGCCTGGGATAAGATCTGGCTTACAGTCTGTTTCATCAGTTTTGCTTTCTTGAAAACACAGTATGTCATATTTTGATATTAATAATGAGAAATCAGGTATAATTAGTTTACTTTTTAAACCACAGACATTCAAACTAAGTATTCGCAACTTGGTATAGTCATTATATCAGTATATGCTATTTCATTATTAACTAAAGAATTAGCTTCTATCATGTTGCTTTGAATGTTAACATATGGCTGGCTAGATAAAAATATGTTTGGGTTGTCATGATGCCTGTTTGGTGAAATATGGTCAGATAAAATACTGTTTAGGTTAACAGGGGACTGTTTACTTAATTTATTTTCAGATGTGTGTTTGTTATGGTTGTCGATGTTGTTGGTTACTGTATTATTCAGGGTGGTCATCTGGGCTTGACGAGGGGTCATAGTTTGTGCAACATGATGGAAACTATGGTATGCATTAGCATGTACAACATTTTGTGAACTTGTCACATGCAAGGCATTAAAAGTATTATTAACTATTGGCTCACTATATACATTCATATCTGTATGTACAAGGGTTTGTGAACTTGTCACAGGCAAGGCATTAATAGTATTATTAACTATTGGCTCACTATATACATTCATATCTGTATGTACAAGGGTTTGTAAACTTGTCACAGGCAAGGTATTAAAAGTATCATTAACTATTGGCTCATTGCAAACACTCATATTTGTATGTATGTAACCGTCCTAAATCTAGAACAATAATAAGACCATCAACGAGGACGGAACTGCCACGAGTGAGCGTCAATCTCCCTCCAACCCTCAACAAGTGAATGTCGACAGGAGATGAAGGCTCCCTCACGGGCGCTCATCCACGTCTTTCGACATGCCTTGTCCAGACGGTTTGGGTTTTTTAAGTTTTGGACAAAATCTAACAATATGGTTTGTATCGCCGCAATTCCAACAAGACCTATTTCTCGTCTTTTGCTCGTTTAGGAAGCCATCTTGTTTTTCATCTTTGCGCAATGCTTTAAGTTCTCTCATTTCACGAGTTAACTTTATCTTTTAACTGATCGATTTCGTTATCGCTACCCGCAAGTGATTTAGAGGTCACGGAGGTCACAGAGACTTGTCTACTCTCTCTATCCGCCCTTTCGATCATTTCCCACTTCATCGCAAACTCTACGGCATCGTTTATGGTTTTGAAATGTTTATGACGCATTTGCAAACGCAGAGGCTTTTGCCCTATCTTTTCAATGAACTCGGTAACACACAACTGTTCCATTTCTACTACACCCATACCCGGATAAGCCTGTTGTGCTAACCGTCGTAATTTGATCCCAAAATCAATCAAATTTTCACCGGACTGAATCTGACAATGTCTAAACTCTACATTTGCTAAATGGCCACTCCCTTTTGGGTGAAATCTATCACTCAACGTTCGTGTTAATTCCTCAAAATTATCACTTTTATCACCACCAATGTCAAAATATATTTTTCGTGCTCTTCCACGCAAACAGACGCCTAACAATCTAGGTTTATCGTCAACATTCCAAACGTTTAAATCTCCATATAATTCAAACGTTTTCAACCACTCGGGCCAATCCTCCGGTTTTTCACCATTGAACGGTTCTGGCCTAACGCCTGTACCCGGTTGAACCATTGCCACTGAACGCTCGTCTAAACCTCGTCCTAACGATACTTTACGATTACTCGTAATGGGCGTACCCGCATCCATTTCAAAGCAAGGGTTTACCTCTAGTTTAGGGCTAGACATTGCACCTGCCTCGCGTTTTTCGCAAACAAATGAATCGGTACGATCCCTGCCCCGACCTAACGATCAACATTTCGGTACGGCCGTATCGTTATCCATATTACTATAATAATTACTATACTAATAATAACTCCCTAACGTGCCGTTCAAGTACGAAACTGTTTGACCATGATCACTGCATAAACTATGTAATTACGGACAACCTATCCTACTCACAGCGCCAAATGTAACCGTCCTAAATCTAAAACAACAATAATAAGACCATCAACGAGGACGGAACGGCCACGAGTGAGCGTCAATCTCCCCCCAACCCTCAACAAGTGAATGTCGACAGGAGATGAAGGCTCCCTCACGGGAGCTCATCCACGCAGATTCGAAATTCATCCGGATGCCGTAATTACTACATGTAATAAAACACAAACACCAATTGAAATAATAATATTTAGTACATAATTATCAAAACACAAAACATAACATATAATCGCAGTGTTCACTGTCGAATGTATTAAATAACTACAGTACAGTAAATTACAACCACCCCCAGCCCCAATTAACCTAACATTTACTCATACGGTTTTACCTACCGACCCAATCACGTTCCCAGCGGAAGACCCCGAACACTTGTCGCTAACCGCTTTTATTTGTCTCTCACTGCAGTGCAGCCGTCTCCCATTGGCTGGAGATCACTGCCCTCGCAATGCACGTGCGACCGTATAATGCACATAATGAAATGCATTGCAGCCAGTAAAAATAACTCAGACTTTCCACTAGTCTATTTCATTACAGACAATAATAGACTTTCCACTAGTCTATTTCATTACAGACAATAATAGACTTTCCACTAGTCTTATTTCATTACAGACAATAATAGACTTTCCACTGGTCTGTTACATCTACATCAGTTTGTGAACTTGTCACAGGTATGGCATTAAACATGTTATTAACTATTAACTCAGTATGCACAGTCATGTCTGGATCACTATGATTATAACTAGGGTAAATGGGATGAACATCATAATATGCCGGGTCATTATATACAAAGTATGGTGACCTACCCATGGTAATACTAGGTACTGATATGCTAGTATTATTTTCTGTCTCATGATATTGACAGCTAGAGTAAGTGGGATAGCCAACAGAAGATAAACAGTTTCTTGTTTTACAGGTATCCATAGGTATGTTACTGAATGTATTATTAGTTACCAACTCACTAGGTGCATATATTTCTATCTCTTTGTTTTCACAGCTAGGATAAGTGGGGTAAGTGTCAGCAGATATGAGCTTTTTAGAATTACAAGAATTCATAAGTATGTTACTGTAATTGTCTTTAAATATTACTTCTCTAGGAACTGGCATGTTTGTCTCACTAGGGAGAATATGGTAAGTATCTACAGAAAATGGGTTTCCTGATTGACAAGTATCCACAGCTATGTCATGTACTGAAATATCATGATATGGACAGCTAAGGTAAGTATCAGCAGGTAAAGTGTTTCTTGGGTTACAGGTATTCACAGGTATGTTTTATAAAATTATAATTAGCTATCAACTCATTACTACTAGGTATTGACATTTCTTTCCCGTGATACGGATAGTTGGTGTAGGTCAGTTTAGTATCAGTAGATATAGGGTTATGACTGAGTATAGTGCTAGGAGAAAGGTTTGTAACTAGCCTATTAGGCCTCATTCACATCATGACCAAAATTACTAATTATGTAGGTATTTGTATCAACACTTGTATGACTACTTGTTTTTTTAAATTAAGCACTTTCTAATTAATATACTGGTGAGTTCCATGTGTTTCTTTTTTCTGTTTTTATATGGTCCAGTCTTGGAATGCTATCAACAAGCACATTATTTTGGGGTTTACCACAGTTGTAACTAATATCTTGGATGCTTACAGGTACTATTAGTTCTTTATTACAACCATCACAACTTACACTGATGTCATAACAGGTACCTACACTGCTTTGTGGTTTATTCACACCATAATCAGTATATTGACTAGCACTGTGTATAGGTAATGCTGTATCAGCATGGGCGTTGTTTAAGTAAGTATCGGTATGTACACTATTATGTGTTTTAAACACTTTATAATTGATACACTGACTGTTACTCTGAACAGGCAGCTCTGTGTCAGCATAACAAGGGCTTTCTACTGTATTAGGGACAACATAAGTGGGGTGAACATCAGGTTTGATCTTCGGAGCATGTCTATATATCCCTCCTGGCCTGTCCTAGGTGTTAACTGCTGTATCTACTGGCATTCCACTGAATCTGTTGCTAATGGGTACAATAGTGTTTTGGGTGGGGGAGTCTTGACGGTTTCGTTTCCGTTGTGGTAGTGTATTCCTTTCAACAGTTGGAGTGGGCACGTATCTGGATGGTTGTCTAGAATAAACTTTATCTGGGAATATCTCCTCACCATCGATGAAGAGACGGTCGACTTTTTAAAATGCTCTCCTATTGTTTCTCCTGGCTTGTTTATAAATAGAATACAACTGTTCGCTGTAAGATTTCCTGTGGGTACTGTTCACTTATGCCAAATGGTTTTCTGGCTAGTTTTTTTGCAGCCTTTAAGATTCTGTCTTTGTCTCGGAGTCTGACAAAATGGGCCACTATTGTCCTTGGTTTATGCTGTGCATCACGGAAAGGACCTAGCCTGTGGGTTACCTGTACAGGAGCATCAGTTATGTCTATCTCTTTCTCTAGAACTGTTCCCAATGCTGCTTCAGTGTCCTCATTTTTCCCACCGTCTGGCACCCCATAGAACAAGATGTTGAACCTCATGTTCCTGTGTTGCAGGTAAAGTATCTCATCGTGTGCCTTGTCATATTCCATTTGTGTTTCACTCAAACTCTTGGAAAGATAGTGAATGTCTTCATGTGCAGTGCTCATGTTTCTTGAGAGATCATCTACTGTTTTCTTGAGGTGGTTAATTTCAGAGTTCATATTATCGTAGGTGTTACTTATAAATTGGCAGCTGTCTTCTACTTTAGATATTCGCTCATGAGCCGTTTTGACACTAGTAGTGTTCTCGATTGTGCACACTTTGATGTCGATGATTTCTAATATTTCAGTTCGTTTGTGAATATCACTGACAGTCAGGTTTAGCCGTGAAATCTGGTCGCATAAAGTCTTAGCCCACAAGGGTGGACTGACGGAACCACTTGACTGCATGTCTACACTGTTTTGCGGAAGCGTTGTATACATTTGTTGTTGTTGAAAGTCCACCAATGGTACCGTGGCAAACTTTCTTTTCTTTTGTTTGTGGTTACGACTGGCTGGCTTGATTAATATCAAGCTTGATTCCATGGGCAGTCATCCTCACCCTGTCGCAGACATAACCACAAATAACGTAACTAATTAAGCAAACACCCAGTTGAAAGTCTATCACGATAAACCTTTGTTTATTTTCCTTTAAAATAGCTTAAAATATTAACACGTCTGATAAAAATTCCCGAAAGCTGATTTTAGTAGATGTTCTACGAAACGCGGCGCTTCTGATAATACCAAAATAAACACACCCAGACCAAGATACTTGTAATTTTCACCGATACAATTGGATCCTTATAATATGGCACAAAGCGAGCATGACTGCAAATCGATTCATTAATAATAGTCATTTTTAGAATGTCAACAATTAAATGCAATGAACAACTTCTGCACATGTATATGTATGTAGATAAAAAAAAGTGCATAACTTCATGGTGGTAACATCATTTCATTATTTGTGTAGATTTCTGGAATTGTAATCATGATTGTAATCATGATTGCAATCATGATTGCTAGATAATGTATTCGCAATCCTAATCGATTACTTTCAATTATCTTGTAATCGTAATCGTAATCGTGACATTCTAAACTAATCGTAATCGTAATTTATTACTTTGTTCAACTAATCGCCCCCATCTCTGATATCTATCTACCTATCTATCTGTCTATATAATCTATCTGTCTATCTATCTATCTATCTATCTATCTATCTATCTATCTATCTATCTATATATATATATATAGGGGCAAAATGTGCTAACCTGAGACCTTTTTACCATTTATTTCCATCATTTTACCCTCAACATCAGTTGCAATCCATGTAAAAATGCGTAGTGATTTTATATAGCTGTTTGGTAGTAATTCTAATATAAATAAATATTGTTATTAATATTCGGGCATTTTCGTTTAATTCCGGCAAAAGCCAGCCTGTTCCCCTACAAACATGGGAGCCTGTACGCCTATAATAATAGTATATATTTGTGCATGTATATATAGACTGAGTTTGTCTAGTGAAAGTTTGTTTTGTTTTGTTTAACGACACCACTAGAGCACATTTATTTATTAACCATCGGCTAATTTGGTAATTAGTCCTAGAGAGGAATCCCTCTACTTGTTCCATTAGTAGCAAGGGAAAGAGAAATAGGTCAATGGGCCCACCGATGGCATTTGATCCCAGACCGACCGTGCATTCAACAATAATAAAATTTAACTTTGACCGGTTAAAGTGACTATGGAAGAGAGGCGTGGCTTATTCTGAGACTAAACACAAGTTATAATAAACAATAATAAAATCATAATAAATAAATAATAAATAAATAAAATAAACTAAAATAGAATAGAATGATAATAACAATTAATAATGAGAAGAAAAAATATATATAAACTATATATCACGTTATGTGTGTATATATTTAAAATAATAATAATAATAATAATAATAATAATATTTGTATGTTATTTCATTTTACATACCTCATAACTTTATAAAGAAATGTTTTATTTAACGACGCACTCAACACATTTTATTTACGGTTATATGGCGTCAGACATATGGTTAAGGACCACACAGATTTTGAGAGGAAACCCGCTGTCGCCACTACATGGGCTACTCTTCCGATTAGCAGCAAGGGATCTTTTATTTGCGCTTCCCACAGGCAGGATAGCACAAACCATGGCCTTTGTTGAACCAGTTATGGATCACTGGTCGGTGCAAGTGGTTTACACCTACCCATTGAGCCTTGCGGAGCACTCACTCAGGGTTTGGAGTCGGTATCTGGATTAAAAATCCCATGCCTCGACTGGGATCCGAACCCAGTACCTACCAGCCTGTAGACCGATGGCCTGCCACGACGCCACCGAGCCGGTCATAACTTTATAAAGTCACTACAAATGAAGTGAAAGACTGCATTTTGAGAGTATCTCGTCCATAGATTTGAAATCTATGTTTGACCTTACTTGACATTTTCACCTTAAAGTTTGACCTTCAAGGTCAAATGCCGCGGTTGTAACTGGGGTTTTCTGAAACCTTAGACAACGAGGAAAGTATGTAGTATGTTTACCCACCTTAAAAAACAAAATGCTATCCAAACCTGTTTAAAGCACCGGATTAGCCGGTCGACTGCATCTTTTAATCTAGTAAAGATGGACATTACGTAACGAACTGAGAGAAGCGGGATGTTGCGGAAATAAAGGGTGAAAATTAAGACAAAAAGGTAAGGGAACTCTAATAAGAATTTACAATTGCCAATATTGTAAGGTATATTAGCTGTGGGGAATGGTTATATGATAATAGTGATTTAATTGGGCAAACATTACAACCGGTAGTTCAGTATTACAGTAGGTTTTATGACCACCAAAGATCGTTTGGGGTCAGAAGTGAAATTTGAAAGTTGACGTTTTTATCAGTAAATCGCAAATTCAAACAATAAAAACGACTAAAAACAAAACTATAACAGCTGTATGATCAACAGAATGAAAAAAGATTGACAGAAATAATGTTCCACAGTGATTAATGGACCTTTCTGGAAATTGTCAAAATCGAGAATGACAGCCCACGCACGTGTACGGGGCAACTGCGTGATGCATGTGCAAACTATGGAATGTGTTTCGGTGTGTTGATAAACATACCTGAACGTTCTTTACTGGGATGTCTGTGGTCAAAACGAAAGTTCGGTCTAATAGTTGATATTAACATTAATATTTCAGGTTCCCCTACTTTTTTTGAAAAGTATATAACAGATAAAAATTTATTAAAATCGTTTAAGCACGTTTGTTTTAAAAACAGCTTCATGGAGTGATGAACAATGTGCATATGGAGTTACGAGAGACTAAAACGGGAAACCTATTAAAATAAATACATATTATAATAAAATACACAGTAGACATGAAAGATCATCATAAAGAGGACACTTCATTAAAACGCGAAATTCACCTTCAATTAAAACGCTTTTACACATAGTGTATGTTCGTTCCTCTAATGGTAGACTTTCATATCTACCAGTTTCTATCCTTAAAGGTGCAACGCCACATCTAAATTTGGAAATAGCAATTCTATGCATTTCTGGCAAAAGAGTTTACATAAAATTCAGTAAAATATTCACATTTAAAATGTTTGTGTGTTCTAAGTTTTATCAGTTTGCCATGTTATCTGTGTAGACCAATCAGATAAATATTTTGCAACAAGAATGTTCATTAACACATTTACACTACTGACATAAAGAGCATCAGTGTTGTAAAAATGGTCATAATTACACATTTTAAAACTATTATACACATTAAATATTAAGTTTTTGCAACGAACAGAACAACACTTTCTCAGCCCAATTGAAAACCTTATTGAGTCTATCGTTATTCACTTTGGTTAATCTGTAACACTGCTCTAACACAGCCTTCCTCTGTGACAGAAACACAGGCATCCAACCCTATCCCCAAGCACTGCATCAGTAGGGGTATACTTCCCCACCACCTAGAAAAAACGGACAAGCTCTATTTTGAACAGCCTCAACACAAGAATATACCTTGTTCCCAAAACAGATGCTCCATAAGTAATAATCGGTAGAAATAAGTTGTCGTACAGCTTTCTAAATACATTAAAATCCATGCCACTCATGTGTTTACTTTTGGCTAATAAGACAACCTAGTGCTTTACCAGCATATCTTATTGAATACGAAGCCAGAATGACAGTCCTGTGATAATCACGGTTATTGCTGTCTATTTTAGGATTAACATGGAAGTACATCAGTTTCCCTAATAAATAAATAAAGCGATGACGTAGATCTCTATCTGCCATCTGTTGCATGACCATTACATTTGAGCCACTGACGTTCCTCAACGTCATCAAATAGTTCTCCTTGAGATGGTAGCTGTAGTGACGTCATGGAGCTCTCAATGTTCATCGGAATTGTTTGGTAATCTGTTACTGACCTAGTATCGTCAATCGTGTCATAACTGTGAGAAGTCGAGTGTATGGTTGTCAATGAATGTGCTTCAGAAGATGGTTTTTCGGATTTCGTCCGCCTGAAAATAAAAACACACTTACATGTGTGTATGTGTGTGTATGTGTGTGTGTGTATTAATTATATATATATATACACACACACACACACACAGACACACACACACACACACACACACACGTGTGTGTATGTAGGTTGCAGAGAAGTAAATTGACCAATGAGCGTCGTGTTGCCCACGAAGATAGTGCTTTTAAAATACACCCCCTATTTGAATAAAATAATTTATGAGTTTGAAAATAGGTAAGAAATTGAATCTTTGACAGGAATTGCACCTACATTTATGGTGCACAGTTGTGTTGAATGAGATCTCACTTTCCATGAGTGATTTGTACATACCGAGTATGAATACATGGTCGGGGTGGAGAGACTTCCTAGCAGCCGTGAAATGGCAAAATGGGGGGTACCTCCAAAAATAAGAGATTATTTCCAGATTTAGGTTGACATCACCCAGTTCAGACATACTTGCTGCACAAAACAAGGACTGGCCATCAGCTAAATGCGTGATTCACCTGGGAAAATTCTCTTTTTCTATTTTTTTAAATTTATGTTAATATAGTGGACAGTATGTTATGATTTACTTCGCTGCTACCTGAAGACACTCTTGACACATACCACTGGAATTCACACCACACTGGTTTCCAAGGTAATAATAACAATGTATTTGTATATTTCATAATTTTAATGGAGCCAGAAATTGGTCTGCTTTCATTTTTATAATTTATTACATAATCAGTGATGTAATATGACCACAACAACAACAAATGTTAAGGTTGAGGTGAACTCAAACTGGGTATTGACTATGAAAAATCGTATATTGGCCCAGACTGAAAAGATGCCAAATATGGGATGTGTAATTTGGACAGGCTGCCAAAAATGGGACAAAAGAAAGGATTATAACAAATATGGAGTTATTCATGCAAAAATATCTGGTCGTCCAAAACACCAAACTTTTAAGTACACCGACTCCAGTATATGCTCCACCACAATCACTTTGACATACCTCATAGCATGGATGTATCGCATTTATGTCACCACTCCCTCTGTGTTAATATTGAACACTTGAGCCTCGAACCACATTATGTTAACAACAACCGTCAGCACAGTCTAAACATTGTCCCGAAACACTGCATTGGCCATCCAGGTTATAGAGACTGTTTGTTTCTTCTTGGGGACAGGTATGTATGATCTGTTAGACATGGTGGTACAACTTCGGAGTCAAGTACATTCTTCTTATAGGTTGTTCTTGCAGTACTGTTGTGTTTGTCGTCATATTGCTGGTATCGAACCTTGCGGAGATCATTTCTTTGGGATCTGTACCGAGTAGTTTTTTTCCTAGTAGCATGATACCGGTCTTCACGTTCCCGAGCTTTCAGTTCTGCGAGGGCGTGTATTCTTCCAATCAGTGGGGCTCCCACTAGTTGACATCTGTAACAGTAGACTTTAGAATTCCTTTGTTGAGCATGTGGGCTGCACTGTGTATTCTTGCTTCAAAGTTGTGATAGAATGTCACTTGTTTCGGATTTGTTCTAGTATAAGCCCGGTTGACACTTTCTACTTTTTGAGTGTTTGTATTGAGTTTTGTTTTAAGAACTGCAGTTTTGCCAAGTTGAAGTTCTAGGCATTTTCTTAACAATTCTTTATCGCCTTCTTTTATTTTCAGAACTGAATCTGCAGGTAAATAGGCTGGTTTCCATGCCTTGATCCACCTGCCCGAACACACGAATGAATGCCTTTGACACAGTGTTGAACAGTTGCCACTCACACAGGCCACGATGGAATCGATGGTGTACGTCATTTTTCTAACTATTTTAGTGATATCTCCTGCAAGTTGACGGTGGGCGATATCAAGTTCGACGTGACAACGTTGCTTGATGTCGATGGAAAAACTTCGCTGTAATTTCTGTCGGTCTGATTTATTTTTCCCCGGAAACATGTTTAAGCTAAATGAAACTTTTTCAATCGCCTTTTGATGACTTTTAGAAAAATGTCTAGTGTCACGTAAATTCTCAATGGAACCTGTCTGTGCTCGGGTAGCACCGTCAGTAGCATGTGAATCACCATCAGTCGTGAAATAACCAATGTTCAGTTTGTCTTCGTCCACTTGAAATTCATTCACGCATTTTTCTGCATATAAGCCCTCATTGCCGATGGAATCTGTTGTCTTGAAATTTGCTGTACATTTTCCACTGTGATCTGGACATGTAATTTTCTCTCCTTTAGATCTGAGGATTTCAGCTTTTTTGCAAAGTTTGTTTGCAGTGTATATCCCAATAATTTCCTTTTTAGGTGTTTCGTTCTCAGCAATGGTGTAGACCACTTGAGTTGCAGGCTGGAGGGGTGTGCTCGAGTTCCCACCGAAAAGTCTGTTGTTGTAACGGCAGTCTCCCTCAACACTTATCTTGTGATCACTGGTAAAACCTTTTAGTTTGTTTAGTCGAACCAAATTAGACCATCTTTCTTTCATCTCCTGTCTGTTTATGTACACTGTTTTGGATCCAACATAATTGGCTGAATTCTGCATTCCACGCTTGCTTCCAACAGGGATACCAGCTGCGGATAAGGAATCGCGAAATCCTGTAATTCCAACTGATGTATTCATAAGGCGAACATGTATCCCAATATTAGGCTGAGCAGCTTTCTGACCTCGTGCAGTGTGTAAAGTGATTTCTTCGTACAATTTGTGCTTCTTCGATCTAAAATGACATAGCTCACATTTGAAACCTAGGCGCCAACACATACCCCATTGTTGATAGGACTGTTCGTCATACTTCAGATCACCATCACATGTTGGGAAGTTATTTCTATGCTCTCGATAAGATTCATTGAATAGATTGAGCACTTTACCACAATGAAGAAGTTTATAGCCATCTAAGTCTTGATTGTTTTGTTTCAGGAAATCTTCCAAGGCATCGGGAACAGCTGGGTGAGGCCGAAGTAACCGCATATTGCCAGTCGTCCCCTGTGAATCGGTGACCACATATGAAGATGCACCTCGACTCGTTGACGGCTTAGCCACTGCATCAAAGTCTTCATTGGACAGCCTGGTAGAGGTAGGTGATTTGGTGGCATTTGGGAGCAGTGTACTTTCTTTTTGGTGATGGAATTTGTGACCAATTACATATAAATTTTTTCTTTTAGGGGGTCTACCCAAAACTTTTTTTTCTTGGCAGGGGGTTTCCCCATAATAATTTCTCAATGTCAGTATATAAATTTAATTTTCTGTAGTCTGCCCCAGTGTGACAAAAACATGTTCTCACTTTTCAAAATTATCTGACTGACAAATAATCCTGCCTCTGGGAAAACATTTGCCAGGTCCGCAGAATACCCCCCACTGAATACTTTGTCCTGGTATGCAGTAACAACACACTGAAACAACATCCTGTTGTGTCAAGGTGGACGTATGGCTGCTAGTGGTTACCCAATATGCCAAAGATACTCCAAATAGAGCAACAGTTTTGTGATAATCACTGAAGTAATTAGAAAATGTTTCCCACATTCCACAATTTTCAACTTTAAAATCAAATGTAAAAATTGAGGGACAGGTGAGGTCGCCTGAAAATACCCCCCTGTATACAGTATGATATTACCAGGTTTAGCAATCAGTCAGACTTGGCCTAAAATAGAAATCTTTATTTAAACAAAACAATTCCAGTGTATCATACTAATAATTTGTTCCCCATTTTTTACAGGCCAAATCAGACCAATACAGTGACACTCCTCAAAGAGTTATCTCCCCTTGACCAGTCGTCAACATATAACCAAGTGACTTTCGTGAAGTGCAAAATGTTAGTATTCATGTTGGAGCAATAACATTTATAAACCGAAAAATATGTTTGGTTCTTAAGGTTGCAGAGAAGTAAATTGACCAAAGAGCGTCGTGTTGCCCACGAAGATAGTGCTTTTAAAATACACCCCCTATTTGAATAAAATAATTTATGAGTTTGAAAATAGGTAAGAAATTGGATCTTTGACAGGAATTGCACCTACATTTATGGTGCACAGTTGTGTTGAATGAGATCTCACTTTCCATGAGTGATTTCTACATACCGAGTATGAATACATGGTCGGGGTGGAGAGACTTCCTAGCAGCCGTGAAATGGCAAAATTGGGGGTGCCTCCAAAAATAAGAGATTATTTCCAGATTTAGGTTGACATCACCCAGTTCATACATACTTGCTGCACAAAACAAGGACTGGACATCATCACTACATGTGTGATTCACCTGGGAAAATTCTCTTTTTCTATTTTTTTTAAATTTATGTTAATATAGTGGACAGTATGTTATGATTTACTTCGCTGCTACCTGTATGTATGTATGTATGCATGCATGTAGATATGTGTTGTTTTTAAAGCATTGCTTTAATTACCTGAGTATCAGGTGCACAATAACCCCAACAAGAATCATAACGATGACTGACACGATCAAACACAGGAGCACAAAGTTAGGTTTCGTGATGTTCATATACATTCCATCTGCAAGAAAAGATGTACAAGAAATAAAGAACAAGGGAAGAAAATATACATAGGAAAACAAATCACACCCCCCCCCCCCCCCCCCCCCCCTTCGAAAAAACCCACAAGCTAACAAAAATGACAACAAACAAACAAAGAAACAAAAGCTTTCCAATTTCTTTAAGTTGAATATCGGAATTAGTAAGTAACAAGACCTTTGGCATAAAATACTTTTATTATATTTTCTGTTAATAGTTAAACTTTTATAGGTATGGTACTTGCTTCTTTGTAAATGGAGAATGAAAAAATAAAATAGAGAACAGCCAAAAATGTTATACCATTGACAAACCTACTGAATAAAAAGTTAAAGTTTGTTTTGTTTAACAACACCACTAGAGCACATTGATTAAGTAATAATCGGCTATTGGATATCAAACGTTTGGTAATTCTGACACGTAGTCATAAGAGGAAACCCGCTACATTTCCCTTAATGCAGAAACGGATCTTTTATATGCACTTTCCCACAGACAAGAACGCACATACAATGATTGGTTGTAATGAGAAAGAAAAAAATCAGTTGAATCGATCCACCCAGCTGGGTTGACCGTGCGACGCAAGCACGTCAATCGAGCACTCCACGGATTGAGCTAAATCCCACCCCACCTACTCAACACCTACGATACTTATTAAAAAGATTGTCACCACATTCTACTACATTTCAACTTATTTTCGTGCTTATATCCAGTTAAGCTTCAAGCACGCTGTCCTGGGCACACACCTCAGCTATCTGGGCTGTCTGTCCAGGACAGTGGGTTAGTGTGGCCGGTTGTAGTGTAGCTCGTCCAGAATGAAACGCACTTCTTTCCTTCATCCAGACTTCTATATATTTTTTAAAGAATCACCCAATATATAGGAACAAAATAAATGAAAAAGAAATACAGTATAGATAAATAAAATGCTTGCAGTAAAAAAACTAATTTGTAAT
>NW_024534982.1:0-14867 GCF_016097555.1 Gigantopelta aegis
TGAGGCTGGGTAGAAACAGGGAACCGGGTTAAAGAGAGGTTGATACTAACCCTTAAAACGTAGGAAGGCTGGGGAGACAAATGTATCGAGACTAGCGACTGTTTTATTGTGTCATTTGTTATGTCACGCCATGTCAAGCGAAAAAAAGGCTGGAGAGAGAGAATTATCTGGTCTTATGACTGTTTTATTGTGTAATTTGCTATGCTCTGCCCTTTTAAACGTAACAAAGCTGAGAAAAGACAAGGAGGTAGGTTAGTTACGGTTTTTTTTGGTACAATTCAATGCTTCTAAACCGTGAAAACATAACAAGGCTTGGGAGAGACAGGTTTCTGCCTTAGTTTCTGTTTTAATGTGCAATTTGTTGCTTCCTGTCCTCTAAAAACGTGAAAGAAGACCGTATAGTGACTGTTTTATTGTGTCATTTGTTATGTCCCGCCGTTTCAAGGGAAACAAAGTCTGGGGAGAGACAATTATTTGGTTTTATAACTATTTTATTGTGTAATTTGCTATCAGTACCACGTGGTTTATTAAAAATCTATATTTTATTGTGTTCCTAGGTTGCATTGCACGTTGTGCACGTTCACAATGTGTATTACGTATAACGTTCCATCATCCAAAACAAGTGACTACCTCTATTTGAACGTCTCAAGCATCTTCTCGCTGTAGCGCAGTCGGTTGAGCGATTGGTACAAACGATGCAAAGATCGAGCTGGAGGCTGGTGGTTCGAATCCAGTGAAAGGTAAGTTATATTTAAAATTGTTTGTAATGTGGATGTCCCATATGTAATGTGAATAGGAAGCTCAGAATGAAGGTAGGAGTAGTGGATAGAGTACCCCCTCCGACCCCCGCCCCAAACAAAAAGAAAAAACAAGTTTAAAAAAAAGACAAAAGAAAAACTGCAACTTTTTCTCTTTATGTTTTCCCCCCACAAAAGCCTAAAGTCCCTCTTTTCTATATAAACCTCACCAAAAATCATACTTTTTGTGCATAATTTGTACACTTAAAACGAACTAAGGCTAAGGAGAGACATGGAGTAGGGTTAATCACTGTTTTATTTTGGAACTTGTTACAATTCTCGACCCTTTAAAAGTGAGGCTGGGTAGAAACAGGGAACCGGGTTAAAGAGAGGTTGATACTAACCCTTAAAACGTAGGAAGGCTGGGGAGACAAATGTATCGAGACTAGCGACTGTTTTATTGTGTCATTTGTTATGTCACGCCATGTCAAGCGAAAAAAAGGCTGGAGAGAGAGAATTATCTGGTCTTATGACTGTTTTATTGTGTAATTTGCTATGCTCTGCCCTTTTAAACGTAACAAAGCTGAGAAAAGACAAGGAGGTAGGTTAGTTACGGTTTTTTTTGGTACAATTCAATGCTTCTAAACCGTGAAAACATAACAAGGCTTGGGAGAGACAGGTTTCTGCCTTAGTTTCTGTTTTAATGTGCAATTTGTTGCTTCCTGTCCTCTAAAAACGTGAAAGAAGACCGTATAGTGACTGCTTTATTGTGTCATTTGTTATGTCCCGCCGTTTCAAGGGAAACAAAGTCTGGGGAGAGACAATTATTTGGTTTTATAACTATTTTATTGTGTAATTTGCTATCAGTACCACGTGGTTTATTAAAAATCTATATTTTATTGTGTTCCTAGGTTGCATTGCACGTTGTGCACGTTCACAATGTGTATTACGTATAACGTTCCATCATCCAAAACAAGTGACTACCTCTATTTGAACGTCTCAAGCATCTTCTCGCTGTAGCGCAGTCGGTTGAGCGATTGGTACAAACGATGCAAAGATCGAGCTGGAGGCTGGTGGTTCGAATCCAGTGAAAGGTAAGTTATATTTAAATAATTGTTTGTAATGTGGATGTCCCATATGTAATGTGAATAGGAAGCTCAGAATGAAAGTAGGAGTAGTGGATAGAGTACCCCCTCCGACCCCCGCCCCAAACAAAAAGAAAAAAGAAGTTTAAAAAAAAGACAAAAGAAAAACTGCAACGTTTTCTCTTTATGTTTTCCCCCCACAAAAGCCTAAAGTCCCTCTTTTCTATATAAACCTCACCAAAAATCATACTTTTTGTGCATAATTTGTACACTTAAAACGAACTAAGGCTAAGGAGAGACATGGAGTAGGGTTAATCACTGTTTTATTTTGGAACTTGTTACAATTCTCGACCCTTTAAAAGTGAGGCTGGGTAGAAACAGGGAACCGGGTTAAAGAGAGGTTGATACTAACCCTTAAAACGTAGGAAGGCTGGGGAGACAAATGTATCGAGACTAGCGACTGTTTTATTGTGTCATTTGTTATGTCACGCCATGTCAAGCGAAAAAAAGGCTGGAGAGAGAGAATTATCTGGTCTTATGACTGTTTTATTGTGTAATTTGCTATGCTCTGCCCTTTTAAACGTAACAAAGCTGAGAAAAGACAAGGAGGTAGGTTAGTTACGGTTTTTTTTGGTACAATTCAATGCTTCTAAACCGTGAAAACATAACAAGGCTTGGGAGAGACAGGTTTCTGCCTTAGTTTCTGTTTTAATGTGCAATTTGTTGCTTCCTGTCCTCTAAAAACGTGAAAGAAGACCGTATAGTGACTGCTTTATTGTGTCATTTGTTATGTCCCGCCGTTTCAAGGGAAACAAAGTCTGGGGAGAGACAATTATTTGGTTTTATAACTATTTTATTGTGTAATTTGCTATCAGTACCACGTGGTTTATTAAAAATCTATATTTTATTGTGTTCCTAGGTTGCATTGCACGTTGTGCACGTTCACAATGTGTATTACGTATAACGTTCCATCATCCAAAACAAGTGACTACCTCTATTTGAACGTCTCAAGCATCTTCTCGCTGTAGCGCAGTCGGTTGAGCGATTGGTACAAACGATGCAAAGATCGAGCTGGAGGCTGGTGGTTCGAATCCAGTGAAAGGTAAGTTATATTTAAATAATTGTTTGTAATGTGGATGTCCCATATGTAATGTGAATAGGAAGCTCAGAATGAAGGTAGGAGTAGTGGATAGAGTACCCCCTCCGACCCCCCCGCCCAAACAAAAAGAAAAAAAAAGTTTAAAAAAAAGACAAAAGAAAAACTGCAACTTTTTCTCTTTATGTTTTCCCCCCACAAAAGCCTAAAGTCCCTCTTTTCTATATAAACCTCACCAAAAATCATACTTTTTGTGCATAATTTGTACACTTAAAACGAACTAAGGCTAAGGAGAGACATGGAGTAGGGTTAATCACTGTTTTATTTTGGAACTTGTTACAATTCTCGACCCTTTAAAAGTGAGGCTGGGTAGAAACAGGGAACCGGGTTAAAGAGAGGTTGATACTAACCCTTAAAACGTAGGAAGGCTGGGGAGACAAATGTATCGAGACTAGCGACTGTTTTATTGTGTCATTTGTTATGTCACGCCATGTCAAGCGAAAAAAAGGCTGGAGAGAGAGAATTATCTGGTCTTATAACTGTTTTATTGTGTAATTTGCTATGCTCTGCCCTTTTAAACGTAACAAAGCTGAGAAAAGACAAGGAGGTAGGTTAGTTACGGTTTTTTTTGGTACAATTCAATGCTTCTAAACCGTGAAAACATAACAAGGCTTGGGAGAGACAGGTTTCTGCCTTAGTTTCTGTTTTAATGTGCAATTTGTTGCTTCCTGTCCTCTAAAAACGTGAAAGAAGACCGTATAGTGACTGCTTTATTGTGTCATTTGTTATGTCCCGCCGTTTCAAGGGAAACAAAGTCTGGGGAGAGACAATTATTTGGTTTTATAACTATTTTATTGTGTAATTTGCTATCAGTACCACGTGGTTTATTAAAAATCTATATTTTATTGTGTTCCTAGGTTGCATTGCACGTTGTGCACGTTCACAATGTGTATTACGTATAACGTTCCATCATCCAAAACAAGTGACTACCTCTATTTGAACGTCTCAAGCATCTTCTCGCTGTAGCGCAGTCGGTTGAGCGATTGGTACAAACGATGCAAAGATCGAGCTGGAGGCTGGTGGTTCGAATCCAGTGAAAGGTAAGTTATATTTAAATAATTGTTTGTAATGTGGATGTCCCATATGTAATGTGAATAGGAAGCTCAGAATGAAGGTAGGAGTAGTGGATAGAGTACCCCCTCCGACCCCCGCCCCAAACAAAAAGAAAAAAAAGTTTAAAAAAAAGACAAAAGAAAAACTGCAACTTTTTCTCTTTATGTTTTCCCCCCACAAAAGCCTAAAGTCCCTCTTTTCTATATAAACCTCACCCAAAAATCATACTTTTTGTGCATAATTTGTACACTTAAAACGAACTAAGGCTAAGGAGAGACATGGAGTAGGGTTAATCACTGTTTTATTTTGGAACTTGTTACAATTCTCGACCCTTTAAAAGTGAGGCTGGGTAGAAACAGGGAACCGGGTTAAAGAGAGGTTGATACTAACCCTTAAAACGTAGGAAGGCTGGGGAGACAAATGTATCGAGACTAGCGACTGTTTTATTGTGTCATTTGTTATGTCACGCCATGTCAAGCGAAAAAAAGGCTGGAGAGAGAGAATTATCTGGTCTTATGACTGTTTTATTGTGTAATTTGCTATGCTCTGCCCTTTTAAACGTAACAAAGCTGAGAAAAGACAAGGAGGTAGGTTAGTTACGGTTTTTTTTGGTACAATTCAATGCTTCTAAACCGTGAAAACATAACAAGGCTTGGGAGAGACAGGTTTCTGCCTTAGTTTCTGTTTTAATGTGCAATTTGTTGCTTCCTGTCCTCTAAAAACGTGAAAGAAGACCGTATAGTGACTGCTTTATTGTGTCATTTGTTATGTCCCGCCGTTTCAAGGGAAACAAAGTCTGGGGAGAGACAATTATTTGGTTTTATAACTATTTTATTGTGTAATTTGCTATCAGTACCACGTGGTTTATTAAAAATCTATATTTTATTGTGTTCCTAGGTTGCATTGCACGTTGTGCACGTTCACAATGTGTATTACGTATAACGTTCCATCATCCAAAACAAGTGACTACCTCTATTTGAACGTCTCAAGCATCTTCTCGCTGTAGCGCAGTCGGTTGAGCGATTGGTACAAACGATGCAAAGATCGAGCTGGAGGCTGGTGGTTCGAATCCAGTGAAAGGTAAGTTATATTTAAATAATTGTTTGTAATGTGGATGTCCCATATGTAATGTGAATAGGAAGCTCAGAATGAAGGTAGGAGTAGTGGATAGAGTACCCCCTCCGACCCCCGCCCAAACAAAAAGAAAAAAAAATTTAAAAAAAAAAAAAGACAAAAGAAAAACTGCAACTTTTTCTCTTTATGTTTTCCCCCCACAAAAGCCTAAAGTCCCTCTTTTCTATATAAACCTCACCAAAAATCATACTTTTTGTGCATAATTTGTACACTTAAAACGAACTAAGGCTAAGGAGAGACATGGAGTAGGGTTAATCACTGTTTTATTTTGGAACTTGTTACAATTCTCGACCCTTTAAAAGTGAGGCTGGGTAGAAACAGGGAACCGGGTTAAAGAGAGGTTGATACTAACCCTTAAAACGTAGGAAGGCTGGGGAGACAAATGTATCGAGACTAGCGACTGTTTTATTGTGTCATTTGTTATGTCACGCCATGTCAAGCGAAAAAAAGGCTGGAGAGAGAGAATTATCTGGTCTTATGACTGTTTTATTGTGTAATTTGCTATGCTCTGCCCTTTTAAACGTAACAAAGCTGAGAAAAGACAAGGAGGTAGGTTAGTTACGGTTTTTTTTGGTACAATTCAATGCTTCTAAACCGTGAAAACATAACAAGGCTTGGGAGAGACAGGTTTCTGCCTTAGTTTCTGTTTTAATGTGCAATTTGTTGCTTCCTGTCCTCTAAAAACGTGAAAGAAGACCGTATAGTGACTGCTTTATTGTGTCATTTGTTATGTCCCGCCGTTTCAAGGGAAACAAAGTCTGGGGAGAGACAATTATTTGGTTTTATAACTATTTTATTGTGTAATTTGCTATCAGTACCACGTGGTTTATTAAAAATCTATATTTTATTGTGTTCCTAGGTTGCATTGCACGTTGTGCACGTTCACAATGTGTATTACGTATAACGTTCCATCATCCAAAACAAGTGACTACCTCTATTTGAACGTCTCAAGCATCTTCTCGCTGTAGCGCAGTCGGTTGAGCGATTGGTACAAACGATGCAAAGATCGAGCTGGAGGCTGGTGGTTCGAATCCAGTGAAAGGTAAGTTATATTTAAATAATTGTTTGTAATGTGGATGTCCCATATGTAATGTGAATAGGAAGCTCAGAATGAAAGTAGGAGTAGTGGATAGAGTACCCCCTCCGACCCCCGCCCCAAACAAAAAGAAAAAAGAAGTTTAAAAAAAAGACAAAAGAAAAACTGCAACGTTTTCTCTTTATGTTTTCCCCCCACAAAAGCCTAAAGTCCCTCTTTTCTATATAAACCTCACCAAAAATCATACTTTTTGTGCATAATTTGTACACTTAAAACGAACTAAGGCTAAGGAGAGACATGGAGTAGGGTTAATCACTGTTTTATTTTGGAACTTGTTACAATTCTCGACCCTTTAAAAGTGAGGCTGGGTAGAAACAGGGAACCGGGTTAAAGAGAGGTTGATACTAACCCTTAAAACGTAGGAAGGCTGGGGAGACAAATGTATCGAGACTAGCGACTGTTTTATTGTGTCATTTGTTATGTCACGCCATGTCAAGCGAAAAAAAGGCTGGAGAGAGAGAATTATCTGGTCTTATGACTGTTTTATTGTGTAATTTGCTATGCTCTGCCCTTTTAAACGTAACAAAGCTGAGAAAAGACAAGGAGGTAGGTTAGTTACGGTTTTTTTTGGTACAATTCAATGCTTCTAAACCGTGAAAACATAACAAGGCTTGGGAGAGACAGGTTTCTGCCTTAGTTTCTGTTTTAATGTGCAATTTGTTGCTTCCTGTCCTCTAAAAACGTGAAAGAAGACCGTATAGTGACTGCTTTATTGTGTCATTTGTTATGTCCCGCCGTTTCAAGGGAAACAAAGTCTGGGGAGAGACAATTATTTGGTTTTATAACTATTTTATTGTGTAATTTGCTATCAGTACCACGTGGTTTATTAAAAATCTATATTTTATTGTGTTCCTAGGTTGCATTGCACGTTGTGCACGTTCACAATGTGTATTACGTATAACGTTCCATCATCCAAAACAAGTGACTACCTCTATTTGAACGTCTCAAGCATCTTCTCGCTGTAGCGCAGTCGGTTGAGCGATTGGTACAAACGATGCAAAGATCGAGCTGGAGGCTGGTGGTTCGAATCCAGTGAAAGGTAAGTTATATTTAAATAATTGTTTGTAATGTGGATGTCCCATATGTAATGTGAATAGGAAGCTCAGAATGAAGGTAGGAGTAGTGGATAGAGTACCCCCTCCGACCCCCGCCCCAAACAAAAAGAAAAAAAAAAGTTTAAAAAAAAGACAAAAGAAAAACTGCAACTTTTTCTCTTTATGTTTTCCCCCCACAAAAGCCTAAAGTCCCTCTTTTCTATATAAACCTCACCAAAAATCATACTTTTTGTGCATAATTTGTACACTTAAAACGAACTAAGGCTAAGGAGAGACATGGAGTAGGGTTAATCACTGTTTTATTTTGGAACTTGTTACAATTCTCGACCCTTTAAAAGTGAGGCTGGGTAGAAACAGGGAACCGGGTTAAAGAGAGGTTGATACTAACCCTTAAAACGTAGGAAGGCTGGGGAGACAAATGTATCGAGACTAGCGACTGTTTTATTGTGTCATTTGTTATGTCACGCCATGTCAAGCATGTCAAAAAAAAGGCTGGAGAGAGAGAATTATCTGGTCTTATGACTGTTTTATTGTGTAATTTGCTATGCTCTGCCCTTTTAAACGTAACAAAGCTGAGAAAAGACAAGGAGGTAGGTTAGTTACGGTTTTTTTTGGTACAATTCAATGCTTCTAAACCGTGAAAACATAACAAGGCTTGGGAGAGACAGGTTTCTGCCTTAGTTTCTGTTTTAATGTGCAATTTGTTGCTTCCTGTCCTCTAAAAACGTGAAAGAAGACCGTATAGTGACTGCTTTATTGTGTCATTTGTTATGTCCCGCCGTTTCAAGGGAAACAAAGTCTGGGGAGAGACAATTATTTGGTTTTATAACTATTTTATTGTGTAATTTGCTATCAGTACCACGTGGTTTATTAAAAATCTATATTTTATTGTGTTCCTAGGTTGCATTGCACGTTGTGCACGTTCACAATGTGTATTACGTATAACGTTCCATCATCCAAAACAAGTGACTACCTCTATTTGAACGTCTCAAGCATCTTCTCGCTGTAGCGCAGTCGGTTGAGCGATTGGTACAAACGATGCAAAGATCGAGCTGGAGGCTGGTGGTTCGAATCCAGTGAAAGGTAAGTTATATTTAAATAATTGTTTGTAATGTGGATGTCCCATATGTAATGTGAATAGGAAGCTCAGAATGAAAGTAGGAGTAGTGGATAGAGTACCCCCTCCGACCCCCGCCCCAAACAAAAAGAAAAAAGAAGTTTAAAAAAAAGACAAAAGAAAAACTGCAACGTTTTCTCTTTATGTTTTCCCCCCACAAAAGCCTAAAGTCCCTCTTTTCTATATAAACCTCACCAAAAATCATACTTTTTGTGCATAATTTGTACACTTAAAACGAACTAAGGCTAAGGAGAGACATGGAGTAGGGTTAATCACTGTTTTATTTTGGAACTTGTTACAATTCTCGACCCTTTAAAAGTGAGGCTGGGTAGAAACAGGGAACCGGGTTAAAGAGAGGTTGATACTAACCCTTAAAACGTAGGAAGGCTGGGGAGACAAATGTATCGAGACTAGCGACTGTTTTATTGTGTCATTTGTTATGTCACGCCATGTCAAGCGAAAAAAAGGCTGGAGAGAGAGAATTATCTGGTCTTATGACTGTTTTATTGTGTAATTTGCTATGCTCTGCCCTTTTAAACGTAACAAAGCTGAGAAAAGACAAGGAGGTAGGTTAGTTACGGTTTTTTTTGGTACAATTCAATGCTTCTAAACCGTGAAAACATAACAAGGCTTGGGAGAGACAGGTTTCTGCCTTAGTTTCTGTTTTAATGTGCAATTTGTTGCTTCCTGTCCTCTAAAAACGTGAAAGAAGACCGTATAGTGACTGTTTTATTGTGTCATTTGTTATGTCCCGCCGTTTCAAGGGAAACAAAGTCTGGGGAGAGACAATTATTTGGTTTTATAACTATTTTATTGTGTAATTTGCTATCAGTACCACGTGGTTTATTAAAAATCTATATTTTATTGTGTTCCTAGGTTGCATTGCACGTTGTGCACGTTCACAATGTGTATTACGTATAACGTTCCATCATCCAAAACAAGTGACTACCTCTATTTGAACGTCTCAAGCATCTTCTCGCTGTAGCGCAGTCGGTTGAGCGATTGGTACAAACGATGCAAAGATCGAGCTGGAGGCTGGTGGTTCGAATCCAGTGAAAGGTAAGTTATATTTAAATAATTGTTTGTAATGTGGATGTCCCATATGTAATGTGAATAGGAAGCTCAGAATGAAGGTAGGAGTAGTGGATAGAGTACCCCCTCCGACCCCCGCCCCAAACAAAAAGAAAAAAGAAGTTTAAAAAAAAGACAAAAGAAAAACTGCAACGTTTTCTCTTTATGTTTTCCCCCCACAAAAGCCTAAAGTCCCTCTTTTCTATATAAACCTCACCAAAAATCATACTTTTTGTGCATAATTTGTACACTTAAAACGAACTAAGGCTAAGGAGAGACATGGAGTAGGGTTAATCACTGTTTTATTTTGGAACTTGTTACAATTCTCGACCCTTTAAAAGTGAGGCTGGGTAGAAACAGGGAACCGGGTTAAAGAGAGGTTGATACTAACCCTTAAAACGTAGGAAGGCTGGGGAGACAAATGTATCGAGACTAGCGACTGTTTTATTGTGTCATTTGTTATGTCACGCCATGTCAAGCGAAAAAAAGGCTGGAGAGAGAGAATTATCTGGTCTTATGACTGTTTTATTGTGTAATTTGCTATGCTCTGCCCTTTTAAACGTAACAAAGCTGAGAAAAGACAAGGAGGTAGGTTAGTTACGGTTTTTTTTTGGTACAATTCAATGCTTCTAAACCGTGAAAACATAACAAGGCTTGGGAGAGACAGGTTTCTGCCTTAGTTTCTGTTTTAATGTGCAATTTGTTGCTTCCTGTCCTCTAAAAACGTGAAAGAAGACCGTATAGTGACTGCTTTATTGTGTCATTTGTTATGTCCCGCCGTTTCAAGGGAAACAAAGTCTGGGGAGAGACAATTATTTGGTTTTATAACTATTTTATTGTGTAATTTGCTATCAGTACCACGTGGTTTATTAAAAATCTATATTTTATTGTGTTCCTAGGTTGCATTGCACGTTGTGCACGTTCACAATGTGTATTACGTATAACGTTCCATCATCCAAAACAAGTGACTACCTCTATTTGAACGTCTCAAGCATCTTCTCGCTGTAGCGCAGTCGGTTGAGCGATTGGTACAAACGATGCAAAGATCGAGCTGGAGGCTGGTGGTTCGAATCCAGTGAAAGGTAAGTTATATTTAAATAATTGTTTGTAATGTGGATGTCCCATATGTAATGTGAATAGGAAGCTCAGAATGAAGGTAGGAGTAGTGGATAGAGTACCCCCTCCGACCCCCGCCCCAAACAAAAAGAAAAAAAAAGTTTTAAAAAAAGACAAAAGAAAAACTGCAACTTTTTCTCTTTATGTTTTCCCCCCACAAAAGCCTAAAGTCCCTCTTTTCTATATAAACCTCACCAAAAATCATACTTTTTGTGCATAATTTGTACACTTAAAACGAACTAAGGCTAAGGAGAGACATGGAGTAGGGTTAATCACTGTTTTATTTTGGAACTTGTTACAATTCTCGACCCTTTAAAAGTGAGGCTGGGTAGAAACAGGGAACCGGGTTAAAGAGAGGTTGATACTAACCCTTAAAACGTAGGAAGGCTGGGGAGACAAATGTATCGAGACTAGCGACTGTTTTATTGTGTCATTTGTTATGTCACGCCATGTCAAGCGAAAAAAAGGCTGGAGAGAGAGAATTATCTGGTCTTATGACTGTTTTATTGTGTAATTTGCTATGCTCTGCCCTTTTAAACGTAACAAAGCTGAGAAAAGACAAGGAGGTAGGTTAGTTACGGTTTTTTTTGGTACAATTCAATGCTTCTAAACCGTGAAAACATAACAAGGCTTGGGAGAGACAGGTTTCTGCCTTAGTTTCTGTTTTAATGTGCAATTTGTTGCTTCCTGTCCTCTAAAAACGTGAAAGAAGACCGTATAGTGACTGCTTTATTGTGTCATTTGTTATGTCCCGCCGTTTCAAGGGAAACAAAGTCTGGGGAGAGACAATTATTTGGTTTTATAACTATTTTATTGTGTAATTTGCTATCAGTACCACGTGGTTTATTAAAAATCTATATTTTATTGTGTTCCTAGGTTGCATTGCACGTTGTGCACGTTCACAATGTGTATTACGTATAACGTTCCATCATCCAAAACAAGTGACTACCTCTATTTGAACGTCTCAAGCATCTTCTCGCTGTAGCGCAGTCGGTTGAGCGATTGGTACAAACGATGCAAAGATCGAGCTGGAGGCTGGTGGTTCGAATCCAGTGAAAGGTAAGTTATATTTAAATAATTGTTTGTAATGTGGATGTCCCATATGTAATGTGAATAGGAAGCTCAGAATGAAGGTAGGAGTAGTGGATAGAGTACCCCCTCCGACCCCCGCCCCAAACAAAAAGAAAAAAAAAGTTTAAAAAAAGACAAAAGAAAAACTGCAACTTTTTCTCTTTATGTTTTCCCCCCACAAAAGCCTAAAGTCCCTCTTTTCTATATAAACCTCACCAAAAATCATACTTTTTGTGCATAATTTGTACACTTAAAACGAACTAAGGCTAAGGAGAGACATGGAGTAGGGTTAATCACTGTTTTATTTTGGAACTTGTTACAATTCTCGACCCTTTAAAAGTGAGGCTGGGTAGAAACAGGGAACCGGGTTAAAGAGAGGTTGATACTAACCCTTAAAACGTAGGAAGGCTGGGGAGACAAATGTATCGAGACTAGCGACTGTTTTATTGTGTCATTTGTTATGTCACGCCATGTCAAGCGAAAAAAAGGCTGGAGAGAGAGAATTATCTGGTCTTATGACTGTTTTATTGTGTAATTTGCTATGCTCTGCCCTTTTAAACGTAACAAAGCTGAGAAAAGACAAGGAGGTAGGTTAGTTACGGTTTTTTTTGGTACAATTCAATGCTTCTAAACCGTGAAAACATAACAAGGCTTGGGAGAGACAGGTTTCTGCCTTAGTTTCTGTTTTAATGTGCAATTTGTTGCTTCCTGTCCTCTAAAAACGTGAAAGAAGACCGTATAGTGACTGCTTTATTGTGTCATTTGTTATGTCCCGCCGTTTCAAGGGAAACAAAGTCTGGGGAGAGACAATTATTTGGTTTTATAACTATTTTATTGTGTAATTTGCTATCAGTACCACGTGGTTTATTAAAAATCTATATTTTATTGTGTTCCTAGGTTGCATTGCACGTTGTGCACGTTCACAATGTGTATTACGTATAACGTTCCATCATCCAAAACAAGTGACTACCTCTATTTGAACGTCTCAAGCATCTTCTCGCTGTAGCGCAGTCGGTTGAGCGATTGGTACAAACGATGCAAAGATCGAGCTGGAGGCTGGTGGTTCGAATCCAGTGAAAGGTAAGTTATATTTAAATAATTGTTTGTAATGTGGATGTCCCATATGTAATGTGAATAGGAAGCTCAGAATGAAGGTAGGAGTAGTGGATAGAGTACCCCCTCCGACCCCCGCCCCAAACAAAAAGAAAAAAGAAGTTTAAAAAAAAGACAAAAGAAAAACTGCAACGTTTTCTCTTTATGTTTTCCCCCCACAAAAGCCTAAAGTCCCTCTTTTCTATATAAACCTCACCAAAAATCATACTTTTTGTGCATAATTTGTACACTTAAAACGAACTAAGGCTAAGGAGAGACATGGAGTAGGGTTAATCACTGTTTTATTTTGGAACTTGTTACAATTCTCGACCCTTTAAAAGTGAGGCTGGGTAGAAACAGGGAACCGGGTTAAAGAGAGGTTGATACTAACCCTTAAAACGTAGGAAGGCTGGGGAGACAAATGTATCGAGACTAGCGACTGTTTTATTGTGTCATTTGTTATGTCACGCCATGTCGAAAAAAAGGCTGGAGAGAGAGAATTATCTGGTCTTATGACTGTTTTATTGTGTAATTTGCTATGCTCTGCCCTTTTAAACGTAACAAAGCTGAGAAAAGACAAGGAGGTAGGTTAGTTACGGTTTTTTTTTTTGGTACAATTCAATGCTTCTAAACCGTGAAAACATAACAAGGCTTGGGAGAGACAGGTTTCTGCCTTAGTTTCTGTTTTAATGTGCAATTTGTTGCTTCCTGTCCTCTAAAAACGTGAAAGAAGACCGTATAGTGACTGCTTTATTGTGTCATTTGTTATGTCCCGCCGTTTCAAGGGAAACAAAGTCTGGGGAGAGACAATTATTTGGTTTTATAACTATTTTATTGTGTAATTTGCTATCAGTACCACGTGGTTTATTAAAAATCTATATTTTATTGTGTTCCTAGGTTGCATTGCACGTTGTGCACGTTCACAATGTGTATTACGTATAACGTTCCATCATCCAAAACAAGTGACTACCTCTATTTGAACGTCTCAAGCATCTTCTCGCTGTAGCGCAGTCGGTTGAGCGATTGGTACAAACGATGCAAAGATCGAGCTGGAGGCTGGTGGTTCGAATCCAGTGAAAGGTAAGTTATATTTAAATAATTGTTTGTAATGTGGATGTCCCATATGTAATGTGAATAGGAAGCTCAGAATGAAGGTAGGAGTAGTGGATAGAGTACCCCCTCCGACCCCCGCCCCAAACAAAAAGAAAAAAGAAGTTTAAAAAAAAGACAAAAGAAAAACTGCAACTTTTTCTCTTTATGTTTTCCCCCCACAAAAGCCTAAAGTCCCTCTTTTCTATATAAACCTCACCAAAAATCATACTTTTTGTGCATAATTTGTACACTTAAAACGAACTAAGGCTAAGGAGAGACATGGAGTAGGGTTAATCACTGTTTTATTTTGGAACTTGTTACAATTCTCGACCCTTTAAAAGTGAGGCTGGGTAGAAACAGGGAACCGGGTTAAAGAGAGGTTGATACTAACCCTTAAAACGTAGGAAGGCTGGGGAGACAAATGTATCGAGACTAGCGACTGTTTTATTGTGTCATTTGTTATGTCACGCCATGTCAAGCGAAAAAAAGGCTGGAGAGAGAGAATTATCTGGTCTTATAACTGTTTTATTGTGTAATTTGCTATGCTCTGCCCTTTTAAACGTAACAAAGCTGAGAAAAGACAAGGAGGTAGGTTAGTTACGGGTTTTTTTTGGTACAATTCAATGCTTCTAAACCGTGAAAACATAACAAGGCTTGGGAGAGACAGGTTTCTATATTGGATTGTGTTCCAAGGTTGGTTCGAATCCAGTGCACGTTCACAATGTGTATTACGTATAACGTTCCATCATCCAAAACAAGTGACTACCTCTATTTGAACGTCTCAAGCATCTTCTCGCTGTAGCGCAGTCGGTTGAGCGATTGGTACAAACGATGAAAGATCGAGCTGGAGGCTGGTGTTTCGAATCCAGTGAAGGTAAGTTATATTTAAATAATTGTTTGTAATGTGGATCTCCCCTATGGAATGTGAATAGGAAGCTCAGAATGAAGGTAGGAGTAGTGGATAGAGTACCCCCCTCCGACCCCCGCCCGAA
>NW_024534983.1:0-16045 GCF_016097555.1 Gigantopelta aegis
AAACTTAAAACTCAAGGTGTTCACTCAACTTACTCAAGTTTTATTAACTTGATTAATAGTTGAACTTCTACTGCTGGATGTAAATGCAAAGAGCTGTTGAAAATCATGTTGTGTATACTCCATCTAACAAGATTCAAACAGTGTACTGCAAATTCAATCAATGCTATAGCACTCATTGTCATCGTGGTCCTTTTTGAGCTAAAATTATGTAAATTCACTGAAACTTGATTACATTAAAATAATGACATCAAATGAAAAAGAAAAATTCGATCAAAATGTTTTTATGGTGTTTGTGTTATTAAAAATTAGAATAATTTGCCCACGTAAGTCCACAATTTACTTGCAGCCTATTTGTTAAAAGTGCTTATAAAGTACTTTAAAGCACTAAACCTATAATGCGATTAAGCACAAGCATAAATGCTTATACATAACAAATGCTTGTAAGCACCTCCAAGCACTCCAAAAAATGTGCTTAAGCACAAGCACTCAAGTGCTTTTCCTATGTCTGTCTCTGACAGAATTTGAAAAAAATATGTGAATACATTTTATGCTGTAAAAGAACAGCATTTAGTTGGTGATACAGCCCACCAGGAAAACTTAAAACTCAAGGTGTTCACTCAACTTACTCAAGTTTTATTAACTTGATTAATAGTTGAACTTCTACTGCTGGATGTAAATGCAAAGAGCTGTTGAAAATCATGTTGTGTATACTCCATCTAACAAGATTCAAAAAGTGTACTGCAAATTCAATCAATGCTATAGCACTCATTGTCATCGTGGTCCTTTTTGAGCTAAAATTATGTAAATTCACTGAAACTTGATTACATCAAAATAATGACATCAAATGAAAAAGAAAATTTCGATCAAAATGTTTTATGGTGTTTGTGTTATTAAAAATTAGAATAATTTGCCCACGTAAGTCCACAATACTTGCTATGGTATGAAAATTTTACATGTAAAAATATTTCATTTGAATTAAACAAGAAACATTATCGAATGTTTTGCCATTGCACAAATATAAAATACTACATGTATTCTGTGATTTTTTTCATTTTGAGTTCATACGAGTGCATAAGGTATTTAAAAAAAATACAAATGTTTACTGTAACAATGTCTCTATATTGCTACCCTGAACTGACTCAGGAATTACCAGATCATATGTCGACCCATAAGCTATTGCACTGGCTAATAGAGTATCCAGTTAGGCAGCAAAAAAGAGAGCCTTATATAGCTCAGAGCTTTGTGGTAGTTTACATATAGTGATACTGCTCTGCTTTACAAGAAAGTTAAAGACATCAAATAAGTACAAGTACTGAAATATGGAAGAGAACTGTAGTGAAGATGACTAGATCAAGTATCGACATTCATCATTGAAGATTATAAATTTGTACACCCCTTCCAAATATGAAAAATTGCTTACACGAGTAATTAAAAAAAAGAAATATTTTATAATCACAAACAATCCCAGTATACAGTATGTAATTGCTTCAAAGTGAACTGACGACATATAGGGTGTTGTCATAATTACCACACCCTCGAACGGTGGCCCATTTCTGATTATAATAAAAATTATAAACTCAACATTCAGCATACTACCACATGGGATTGACCCTCTCAAAGTCTGCATGATCTAGGCTTTCTAATCATACCAAAAAGAAGTCACCATCATCTCAGAGATATAAAAAAATACAATCCAAAACTTAATTTTATCTCATCTAATGGAAAGCATTGTGATAAGACCTTTCAACACAATCCAGTCTATCAAGACACGTTAAAGCTGTTCATGAGGTAGACAGTGGCTCAGTCTTTGATATGATCATATTATGTACTAACTGCACTATATATGATGCATGACAAAATAATTTTGATGGGTCAGCTAAGTAGGGAAGGATGAGGTGACACACAGTGAATTTTCAGTATCTTTTTTTTTTTTACCGCATGGTGTACAGAAACACCTGCCAGCAAACTTGGACTGGAACTAGAACTCAGTAAATTTCTAAGTCAGTGACTTAAGAATTTCATCTATCATTTTCATATTCATTAGATTTCTGAATCGAAAGGATCTGATATCTCACCTAAATAGTTCTCATAATAAGAATATTGTGTTGGAAGAGCATAATTTTGAAAGTTTTTCTCTATTTCTTGATTGGAAACTTGCTGAAGAGGAAAAAAGATGCATTTGGACCATTAAAGTCTTCATGGAGGCAGGTAGTTTTTAGTGGATAATCCGGGCAAGGTAGTCACAAGATTCACCTTTTCAAAACTATTTAGTGAGGCATGGGCATGTGCGATGATGATGAAAAATATTCAAGCTGGATTCAAATATACAGGAATCTACCCCTTGAACAGGGATGCTATTGTTCCATCAAGAAAAGATGCCACAAGCACACTTGCACAGCGCACAGGACTGAAATTTATACCACTATATAGCCCTGCACGATGATACAGGCCTCCCATTACTCAAGAAGCTGTATTCACAGAAGAGGAAGAATCAAGATTTCAAAAAAGGTTTCAAGAAGGTTATGATATTACTTCTGATGATCGTTATAACCAATGGAAAAAAAAAGCATCAATCAAGTAATGATGGTAGTGGATTCGTTGATCAAGAGCTTGATTTGAGTTGCCAATTCTCCCACAATGACACAGTTGCTAATGATGCCAACACTCGTATGTTTTATCAATACCCACATTACCCACCAGATTCTAGATACCCATATTTCCCACAAGACACTCTTCCATATTTTCCATTTTTTGTGCCAGCATTTGATCCTCGTTTTCAAAGTTGTCCTTCCACTGCAAGTGCTGAAAGTAATACATATCCTTTTGTCTGTCATCCTCCTGAACAACCTTTGCAATCTGCAGTTCTTCAAAAATCATCCATTTTTTCAAAGATTTTAGAAGAAGAAAGATCATTACCCTTTTGTAAGCTTCCAGTTATACCACAAAAGAAGTCTGGAAAAGTCTTAACAAGTGCAGAGAATCGTATGGCAATTGAAGAAAAAGAGAAAAGGAAATTAGAAGAAATGAGAAGGAAGGAAGAAAAAAAAAAGAAAAAAGAAGTAAGTATATACATAGATACTGCAACTTACACATTGTTACTTTGATTAGATCAAGCTAGGATAGCTCAGTTTAAAAAAAGTGAGAATGACATACCCAAATTTTGATTCCTCAATATTGTTATAGAAAGTTCTTGCTCTAAAAAGTCCTGTACTGGTTCAGCCCCTATTAGCAGTTCTCAATCTACATCAAACGATCCCACTGAAGGTAGGTATTTGCATAATTTCATCTTAAATCTAGCACCTTTTCAACCAGTATCAATGATGGTACTGTTATATTATACTGTGGTTATAGGTTGCTCATTGTTTACAATGCCTGAAGAACTAGAGAACAGTTTAAATGAAGGTATAGTGTTAATTTAATGAATTAGTTTATATACCACATCAGGTGCTGCAGGTATCTCCAAGTCTCCAATAGGTTAGTTTGTCTGTTATCCTCTATATTATCCATTGGTATAATAATCTAGCCTCTAGTATTCAATCTCGGACACATTCTCGGTCTCAAACGTCAAACACTGTCAAGTCTCCAATAGGTCAGTTTGTCTGTTATCTTTATATTATTCATTGTTATAATAATCTAGCCTCTAGTACTCAATCTCAGACACGTTCTCGGTCTCAAAAGACAACCACTGTCAAGTCTCCAATAGGTCAGTTTGTCTGTTATCTTTTCTATTATTCATTGTTATAATAATCTAGCCTCTAGTACTAGGTTAGGGACATGTTCTCACTCTCAAAAGACAACTACTGTCAAGTCTCCTATAGGTCAGTTTGTCTGTTATCTTTTCTATTATTCATTGTTATAATAATCTAGCCTCTAGTACTAGGTTAGGGACATATTCTCAGTCTCAAAAGACAACCACTGTCAAGTCTCCTATAGGTCAGTTTGTCTGTTATCTTTTATATTATTCATTCTTATAATAATCTAGCCTCTAGTACTCAATCTCGGACACTTCTTGGTCTCAAAAGGCAACCTCTATCAAGTCTCCAATAGGTCAGTTTTTTCTGTTATCTTTTTTTGTTATTCATTGTTATAATAATCTAGCCTCTAGTACTCAATCTCAAACACGTTCTCGGTCTCAAAAGACAACCACTGTCAAGTCTCCTATAGGTCAGTTTGTCTGTTATCTTTTCTATTATTCATTGTTATAATAATCTAGCCTCTAGTACTAGGTTAGGGACATGTTCTCAGTCTCAAAAGACAACCACTGTCAAGTCTCCTATAGGTCAGTTTGTCTGTTATCTTTTCTATTATTCATTGTTATAATAATCTAGCCTCTAGTACTCAATCTCCGACACATTTTCGGTCTCAAAAGACAACCACTGTCAAATCTCCTATAGGTCAGTTTGTCTATTTTTTTTATATTATTCACTGTTATAATAATATAGCCTCTGGCACTCAATCTCGGAAACTTTCTCAGTCTCAAAAGGCAACCTCTGTCAAGTCTTCAATAGGTCAGTTTATCTGTTATCTTCTATATTATTTATAGTTATGATAATCTAGCCCCTAGTACTCAGTCTCTGACACATTCTCAGTTTCAGACAAGTTCTGAATTTCAAAAGACAACCATTGTTGAGTCTCCAATAGGTATTTATAACACATATATTGCTCACTTGCAATAATATTTAATGTAGAAAAGTACTGCATTTGCAGGCAGGAGGAGTTTGGCAGAATGATTTATTGTGACAATGCAAATTGCTCAATTGGCTGGTGGCATTTTGAATGCGCTAATCTTAAGAGAAAACCAAGAGGGACTTGGTATTGTTCTCTATGTGATAATGTATCTAAACTAGATGAACCAAACTCGTGATTGTCATTTAATAAACTTTCAATTGACCACCTGAAAAACTGAGTACATGTTACCATATATCCTTGCATAATGTAACACCTTGTCAGTTGTCATTGAACCTTTTAACAGCCTCAACTTTATTATAATATACATTACCTACCTATATGTGTTAGTGAATAATCATGGCCACACCTATTCAGCTGATTTCCTGAACAACAACTTGTTTTCAGATAATAAAGTTTGAATTGTATGACTTTTATAGTTCACACATTACTTGATAAAAATAGCCATAGCTTATGACTGTAGACAATATATTTAGATTATGAGACTATTATAAATAGATCAATCAATAATAATAATGAATAAAATTACCTATAAGAGGAACTTATTAGTAATCAGCCATTATCAGGTATTATTCAGAATTTGAAAAATTAGTAAATATAATTTCGTTATTAATAGATTGCAGTTACAGATAGTGAAACACAATAAGTTCTGAACCAATAATTCAGTAATCATTTAAAAGCAATCACATCTAAATGCGTGCCCAGAAAAGCACCTTCAAGCGTGGACGATTTTATCAACCACACCTACTCAACTAATTTTTGTCGAGAAACTCTCGGTTAACAGAAAGTAGAACTTTGAGTATACTGTTGTAGCTCAATCATTACTTGATAGCAACGACCATAGTTCTCTTGCTCAGCTTTGTTCTTCAAGGAGTTTGAGGAACTGGATGAATTTACATGATACTTGTCCGCACACCCATGCTTTCGATTTTTTTTTTGAAAAGACTGTCGCTGCTCAGAGGAGCTTTCTGAATCTTTTATAATTCCTTAAATGTGTTTTGATAACAGCGAAATTCATTTCAGTATTTTAGAAATGCCAATTCTCTTGGTAGTTTATCCTGCTAGATGCGGCCGAAAGTGATATGTCCGTTCTTATGTAATTTACTCTATACATTAGTTGTTGTCCATGTGGATGTATTATTGTTGTTGTTGTTGTTGTTGCAATATGTTTTTGTTTCATTATGTATTTATGAGTTCTTCTAGTACTATAATGGAACACTTTGATTTGATTAGAGCATAGATAGTAGAGTAGAAGGATTGGAAACTCAATTAACACTTCCTGTCTACAGTACTAGTTTGATGGAAAGGTGTGAATTTAATATACTTCACAAAGTTATACAGGCGTATCCCCGTACACAGGTGGTTCGGGTAAGGTAGCTTTTAGACAGTAGACCCTATAAACCCAGCCCAAACTTAGTCCACACCTCCAAAGCGATGAATCTCATCACTCAAATGTTAATAATTATGTATACTAGCAATCATTGAGCCCCACCCAAGTTTGTGACATTAATGAATTTTAATTAATCCTTCTGCAGGTGCATTCACTTTTGACACTTTCGAATTTCTTTTGTTTCTTCCTTTCTTCGAGCATGATGTGGGACGATAAAGATGTCAAAGAAACTGTAGAGTTCTCGATAGGTAAGTGAATGAAATTGTATGAATAAATGGATGGTTGCACCACTGATTGGACATAACAGTACATCAATTCTCTAAATAATGTGAGTGCTTCAGTTTCACAATCTTTTTGCATAGTAGTTACACAGGTAGGCAAAGAAGAATGTTTATCAGGTTGATCCAGTATCGTTAGGATCATCAGATGAGACGTCGAGTTTGTCCTCAGATCATGTGCTAATAATAATTAACTCCATTAATGTGTCTATAGGTGAGTCTTTCATTTAAAATGGTATTTATTACCACACACACAAACACACACACACACGCACAAAGATAGCAGGGCAGTTAGTCTCTTGATGTCATGGTGCTGCTATGGACTTATGTATACGCTATAGACTTATGTATATATATGATATAGCGTGCAATAAGGGTGATAATATATGCATTCTTCTAGATAAAAAAGACAACAACATAAAAGGGAACTACATCCGTCATGAAGACTTTCTCTTTTTATTAACAATTTATTAGAAATGAGAAAATTTAATACATCAAAGTTTACATTCAAACAGATTGATAAAAGGACACTTATTTCATTCACATGAGACAATTCAAATACATGTCATAATGGTTATGCTAAAATCTTCAAATTTGAGTCTTAATTCAGGTGAATTGTATCAGTAAATATCTCTCAGTCTCTCTCAATAGTCATTAGTTGTTGTACATTAATAACTTGATAGTTTCATGTCCTTGAATCAAATTATCTAATACTTCACTGATTGTTCACTATAAACTTTTATCAACCATTCATCTCTTCATTTATCTTCTTCTAGTACTCACTTATTTCATTCACATGAGACAATTCAAATAGATGTCATATGGTTATGATAAAATCTTCATATCAGTGTATGTTCTAGGCATGGGGTCAAATACATTAAATAGTATTTAAATACAAATACAAATACTCTCAAAACATGAAATACAAATACAAATACTTCTAGTAGGAATGTATTTCAAATGCAAATACAAATACTTTGAAAAGTATTTAAATACTTTCCAAATACTTCTTTGTACTATCCCAGAACATCACCATTATTTGCTTTTACATGTAATGAACTAATTATTACAATTTATTGATTGTATCTAATAAACATAAGTTCTTCAAATGTTTTGTCAGTTAGGTGATATCATCAGGGTGAAAAACGTTTCCTGCTATGCTAATAGTCTTTCCATAGAAACAAACAATTTAAAAAAGAGTATTTGGAGATTTCACAAAGTATTTCAAATACAAATACAAATACTTCCTGTTTCAAAACTTCAAAATACAAATACAAATACAAATACTCAAAAAAGTATTTAAATACAGCTAAATACAAATACTTATGTATTTGACCCCAAGCCTGGTATGTTCATTAGTTTATTATGATGTTTATTGTTCTGTTACAGGTATACTAACCCCACCACCACAGAGGCGCCGTCACTCTACAGATCATAAGTTTCAGTAAATGAACGCGATATATAAATTATGTTTTTTTGCCTATAGCTCCTGGTGCACAATCCAATCCAAGATGTAAGGATTTATAGACGGAAATCCCTTACAGGGAGGGGGTCCCTCCACTGGCACAGAGACGTAGAAATGGTAAATAAAGAGAAACAAATACGAACAATATCCAGCCTCCAGCCATATGCATACGATTGAAAGTGTTCTCTTACAGGTATACTAAATCCACCACCACAAAGGGGCCGTCACTCTACAGATCAGTAAATGATACATGCGATATATAAATTATGTTTTTTTTGCCTATAGCTCCTGGTGCACAATCCAGGATTTTATAGATGGAAATCCCTCACAGGGACGGGGTCCCTCCACTGGCACAGAGACGTAGAAATGGTAAATAAAGAAACAAATACAAACAACATCCCGACTCAAATTTTCCCAAACTTTTTGTGGTGACTAAGGGGTTAAAATACGCGTATTTTAGGCGCCAAATAACGTAGGAAATAAAGGGTTAAATTTAATAAATTTTTCGCGCCAAAAAACTTAGAAATTATGACTCAAATTTTTCCAAACTTTTGGGGTGACTAAGGGGTTAAAATAAATAACGTAGGAAATAAAGGGGTTAAATTTAAAAAATTTTTGGCTCCAAAAAACTTAGAAATCATGAATCAAATTTTTCCAAAATTATTTGGTGAATAAGGGGTTAAAATACGCCTATTTTAGGCGCCAAATAACGTAGGAAATAAAGGGTTAAATTTTAAAAATTTTTGGCGTAAAAAAACAGAAATTATGACTGAAATTTTTCCAGACTTTTGGTGACTCAGGGGTTAAAATACGCGTATTTCAGGCGACAAATAACGTAGGAAATAAAGGGTTAAAATTTTAAAAATTTTTGGCGCCAAAAAACTTAGAAATTATGACTGAAATTTTTCCAAACATTTTTGGTGACTAAGGGGTTAAAATACGCCTATTTTAGGCGCCAAATAACGTAGGAAATAAAGGGTTAAATTTAAAAAATTTTTGGGGCAAAAAAACTTAGAAAATATGACTCAAATTTTTTCAAACTTTTTGGTGACTAAGTGGTTAAATACGCGTATTTTAGGCGCCAATAAACGTAGAAAATAAAGGGTTAAATTTAAAAATTTTTAGCGCCAAAAAAGTTAAAAGTATGACTTAAATTTTTTCAAAATTTTTTGGTGACTAAGGGGTTAAAATACGCGTATTTTAGGCACCAAATAACGTAGGAAATAAAGGGTTAAATTTAATAAAATTTTGGCGCCAAAAAACTTAGAAATTATGACTTAAATTTTTCCAAACTTTTTTGGTGACTAAGGGGTTAAAATACGCGTATTTTAGGCGCCAAATAACGTAGGAAATAAAGGGTTAAATTTAAAAAATTTTTGGCACCAAAAAACTTTAGAAATTATGACTGAAATTTAGAAATTATGACTCAAATTTTCCCAAACTTTTGTGGTGACTAAGGGGTTAAAATACGCGTATTTTAGGCGCCAAATAACGTAGGAAATAAAGGGTTAAATTTTAAAAATTTTTGGCGCCAAAAAAACTTAGAAATTATGACTCCAATTTTTCCAAACTTTTTGGATGACTAAGGGGTTAAAATACGCTTATTTTTGGCGCCAAATAACGTAGGAAATAAAGGGTTAAATTTTAAAAAATTTTGGCGCCAAAAAACTTAGAAATTATGACTCCAATTTTTCCAAACTTTTGGATGACTAAGTGGTTGAAATACGCGTATTTTAGGCGCCAAATAACGTAGGAAATAAAGGGTTAAATTTAAAAAATTTTTGGCGCCAAAAATTTGGAAATTATGACTCAAATTTTCCCTAACTTGTGTTGACTAAGGGGTTAAAACACGCGTATTTTAGGCGCCAATAACGTAGGAAATAAAGGGTTAAATTTTAAAAATTTTTGGCGCCAAATATCTTAGAAAATATGACTGAAATTTTTCCAGTTTTTTGGTGACTAAGGGGTTAAAATATGCGTATTTTAGGCGCCAAATAACGTAGGAAATAAAGGGTTTAATTTTTAAAATTTTTGGCGCCAAAAAACTTAGAAATTATGACTCAAATTTTCCCAAACTTGCGTTGACTAAGGGGTTAAAATACGTGTATTTTAGGCGCCAAATAACGTAGGAAATAAAGGGTTAAATTTTAAAAATTTTTGGCGCCAAAAAAATTAGAAATTATGACTCAAATTTTCCCAAACTTGCGTTGTCTAAGGGGTTAAAATACGTGTATTTTAGGCGCCAAATAACGTAGGAAACAAAGGGTTAAATTTTAAAAATTTTTGGCACCAAAAAATGTAGAAAATATGACTCAAATTTTTTCAAACTTTTTTGGTGACTAAGTGGTTAAAATACGCGTATTTAGGCGCCAAATAACGTAGGAAATAAAGCGTTAAATTTAAAAAATTTTTGGCGCCAAAAAAGTTAGAAAATATGACTCAAATTTTTTCAAACTTATTTGGTGACTAAGGGGTTAAAATACGCGTATTTTTGGTGCCAAATAACGTAGGAAATAAAAGGTTAAATTTTAAAAACTTGGCGCCAAAAATTTAGAAATTATGACTCAAATTTTTCCAAATTTTGGGTTGACTAAGGTGTTAAAACACGCGTATTTCGGCGCCAAATAACGAAGGAATTAAAAGGTTAAATTTTAAAAATTTTGGCGCCAAAAAACTTAGAAAATATGACTGAAATTTTTCCAAACTTTTTTAGTGACTAAGGGGTGAAAATACGCGTATTTTAGGCGCCAAATAAAGTAGGAAATAAAAAGTTAAATTTTAAAAATTTTTGGTGCCAAAAAACCTAGAAATTATAACTCAAATTTTCCCAAACTTTTGTGGTGACTAGGGGGTTAAGATACGCGTATTTTAGGCGCCAAATAACGTAGGAAATAAAGGGTTAAATTTAAAAAATTTTGGCGCCAAAAAACTTAGAAATTATGACTAAAATTTTTCCAAACTTTTTTTGTGACTAATTGGTTAAAATACGCGTATTTTAGGCGCCAAATAACGTAGGAAATGAAGGGTTAAATTAAAAAAAATTTTGCGCCAAAAAACTTCTGAAATTTAGAAATTATAACTCAAATTTTCCCAAAATTTGTGGTGACTAAGGGGTTAAAATATGGGTTTTTTAGGCGCCAAATAACGTAGGAAATAAAGGGTTAAATTTAATAAATTTTGGCGCCAAAAAACTTACAAAATATGACTGAAATTTTTCCAAACTTTTTTGGTGAATAATGGGTTAAAATATGCGTATTTTAGGCGCCAAATAACGTAGGAAAGAAAGGGTTAAATCTTTAAAATTTTTGGCGCAAAAAAACTTAGAAATTATGATTGAAATTTAGAAATAATGACTGAAATTTAGAAATTATGACTCAAATTTTCCCAAACTTTTGTGGTGACTAAGGGGTTAAATACGCGTATTTTAGGCGCCAAATAACGTAGGAAATAAAGGGTTAAAATTTAAAAATTTTTGGAGCCAAAAAACTTAGAAATAATGACTTACATTTTTAAAATTTTTTTGGTGACTAAGGAGTTAAAATACGCGTATTATAGGCGCAAAATAAGGAAGGAAATAAAGGGTTAAAATTTAAAAATTTTTGGCGCCAAAAAACATAGAAATTATGAGTCATATTTTTCCAAACTTTTTGGTGACTAAGGGGTTAAAATACGCTTATTTCAGGCGCCAAACAAAGTAGGAAATAAAGGGTTAAATTTAAAAAATTTTGGCATCAAAAAACTTACAAAATATGACTGAATTTTTTCCAAACTTTTTTGGTGACTAAGGGGTTAATATACGCGTTTTTAAGCGCCAAATAACGTAGGAAATAAAGGGTTAAATTTAATAAAATTTTGGTGCCAAAAAACTTACAAAATATGACTGAAATTTTTCCAAACTTTTTTGGTGACTAAGGGGTTGAAATACGCGTATTTTAGGCACCAAATAACGTAGGAAATAAAGGGTTTAATTTTAAAAAGTTTTGGCGCCAAAAAGTTAGAAAATATGACTCAAATTTTTCCAAACTTTTTTGGTGACTAAGGGGTTAAAATACGCGTATTTTAGTCGCGAAATAACGTAGGAAATTAAGGGTTTAATTTTAAAAATATTTGGCGCCAAAAAACTTAGAAAATATGATTCAAACTTTTCCAAACTTTTTTCGTGACTAAGGGATTAAAATACGCGTATGTTAGGCGCCAAAGAACGTAGGAAATAAAGGGTTAAATTTAAAAATTTTTTGAGCCAAAAAGTTAGAAATTATGACTGAAATTTTTCCAAACTTTTTTTGTGATTAAGGGGTTAAAATACGCGTATTTTATGCGCCAAATAACGTAGGAAATAAATGGTTTAATTTAAAAAATTTTTTTTGCCAAAAAACTAAAAATATGACTCAAATTTTCCCAAACTTTTGTGGTCACTAAGGGGTTAAAATACGCGTATTTTAGTTCCAAATAACGTCGGAAATAAAGGGTTTAATTTTAAAAATTTTTGGCGCCAAAAAAAATTAGAAATATGATTCAAATTTTTCCAAAATTTTTGGTGACTAAGGGTTAAAATACGCGTATTTTAGGCGCCAAATAAAGTAGGAAGTAAAGGGTTAAATTTAAAAATTTTTTGCGCCAATCAACTTATAAATTATGACTGAAATTTTTCCAAACTTTTTTGTGATTAAGGGGTTAAAATACGCGTATTTAACCGATTAAACGCGAAATTCCATTAAACCGGAAATGCACGTGACCGCGAAATTAATTTCAAGAAAATGACCTTTTCTGTCTGACCTTCAAAGAGTGACTTCTACCGAAAAAACTAGGCAGATCTGGTATAGGGAAGCTTCGTTCTGAAGAAAGATAAGGTCCAGAGGTGGATATCTACATCTTGAAAATTAGCTGTAGACACTACTACGACGGAGATATTATAGCGCGAGTAAAACACTTATCGTGTACAAAGCTGAAGCAAGTGGATCGGTGAATCTGAAGCTCCATAGACTACTGAAGGCATTGCTGTGTCTTTTCAAGGACAGTAACACTCTAAAGTAACATAGGTTTTCAAAATATAGAGTACTACTAAGTAGAATGTATACGTTAACAATTTTCTGTTGTAGCCATTGGGAATTTTTATTTTATTTTATAAAACGTGTTAGTAAATGTTACAATGTGATTATAGGAAACAATGCATGATAATTAGTACACAGTGAACTGATGTATATAGTATATAGAGGTTTTATATGATTAAGAGATATTGTATGAATAGATACTTTGTAAATGAAAGGTAGGTTTGTATATTACATACATGTTACTGGTATTGTTTTGTGTGCCACATTAGGAAGCAGTCTTCAGTATCACCAGTGTGACAAAGCCAAGTATCGCACTCTCTACAATACCAGGAACTATCAACACGAGCGTGGTGAACTGTGTTATGATAAGAGCATCGACCTCTTCTCAACTTGTTGTTGTCATCTCTTATCTTCACAGGAAAATGCCTTAGAGATAGTTGACGAATAGCTCCTCCATTGCGACCACATCTTAGTCGACTACAATAGTTGCCTATCAACTCTTTTGCCAGCTGAACATGGAACTCCTTTATGTTTTTAAATGTTGCTAACGAGTGATAGTTTTTGTGTAAGATGTATGCATTGGTGACGGTAACATTGAAAAGAAAAAAGACTATATATTCATAGAGTTTGCGTGACTTGATTTTGTAGCTGTAATAGCCACGAAGCTGATCCCCCCTGTCTACTCCACCCATGTACTTGTTGTATGTTATAATATTTTGTGGACAAGGGATTGCAGAACGAGTTGTATCGACTTGTCGTCGAAGTACAGTACCTACAGCAGATGGTTGTGTATTTGATGACATCATGGTCACAACCTTTCTATCGAGCCAAGCTGTAGCAGAGATGTTGTTTTTCTGTAGAGTCACTGAGTCTCCTCTATGAATAAGGTAAGAAATGTATTCAATACTTATCAATATAATTGTACTTGGTAGTTAGGTACAATAGGCAAAGTCATATGTTCTAATACTGTAGTGTACTCTACTGTACTTTCAAGTGTAAGATATGTTTGAAACAAACTTGAAAGACTACTTGAGCTATTTATTTGAATGCATTATACCTGTTAGTGAGTTTTAATGTCTTCACTGTAGGTGGAAATCCTATGCGATGCTTACGAACTGTTCCACATCCATACAATCCATCCGCCTCAAGATCTTCTAACAATTTCAAGCTTGTAAAAAAATTATCAAAGAAAATGTGGTGAAATTTGCCTCTCAAATGATTTGTGAGTGTCTTCACTACTCTCGCTCCTAGGTTAACCTCTCGAGTACCTTCTTTTCCAGAATAAATCTGAAACTTATGGAAATAGCCATTGTGGCTATCTCCAAGTATCCACACCTTTATGCCTCTTTTAATTGGCTTCATTGGCATATATTGTTTCAGAGATGATCTACCCTGAAATTTAATCATCGCCTCATCTACAGCAAGCTCACAGTGTGGATTGTATAAGTCAGAAAATCTCTGAAAATGTGATTGATTACTGGGCGAACTTTGCCCAAACGATCGTGACCTGGTTGCCCTCGAGGTACAAGTGTACTGTTATTAACAAAATGGAGATATCTAGAGATATCTCGAAAACGGTCACGTGAGATGTGATCTGCTATTGGTAAGTAATGGAACACAGGATCTTTTTTTCCAATAGTCTTCCAATGATGGTAAGGGAACCATCCCCATCAAAAGCATAAAACCAAAATAAGCCTTTATTTCCTCCACTGTAATTTTGGTCCATAATTCGTATTTAATATCTCCCATTACTTCTTTAGCGTATAAATTGCTTTGTTCCACTATGTTGTCTATAAAAGGAGTTGTAAAAAACAACTCAAAAACCTCTAATGGAGAGTTTGGGATAGTGACTGTAGGACCAACAGAAGAGACAAATGGTTTTATGCTTACTGGTTGTAAGTTAGATGACCAAGTAGATGTAGATGTAGATGTAGAATTGTTAGACGATGGAAGAGTAACACTAGCAGTAGATGATGAATCAATAGATGATAAAGATGTAGGAGATGATGTTTGGACTGTTGTTGATTGAATAGTAGGTGGTAGTGATGATGTGAATGATAAAAACGGTTGTTGGATTGTTGATAAAATTGACGATAAAGATGGTTGGTTAGGAGTTGATGTTTGGACTATAGTTGATTGAATGTTAGGGGGTAGTAACGACTCAGACGTTTGGATAGTAGACGGTAATGTTACAGTGGATGGCACATACGATGGAAAATTATTTAGTTGTGGTGATGTATGGTTGTAGACTGAGGTAGATGGATGTGAGATAGAAGTAAGATATTCATTTGCTAAAAATAAGAAAGACATGTTGCTATACTGGTATATACTAGATGTATATATCACTTTTTTATGTGAATGTATATTTACCTTCTTCATCATCCTCGTCAATATCTGACAAATCACTAAATTCGTCATCACTTCCCAGCATTACAGGTTCTTGTGGATCATCTAGGTCGAGAAAGTAGTCATCTCCATCAAGCTCTCGAATTACATCATCTGTTGTCAAAATTCTTGGTCTTTTTGCCATGTTTATATTACTACATTGTAGATTGATGTTTATATTATAAGATTTTTAATTTATGTTGTGTTTTTATACAGTATTCAAACTTATTAATTATCGAAGACAATCATCAGTACATATATAAAGAAACTAAAACAGTTGTGATTGCCAGTGTGTTGTGTGGGCCAGTGTTCTGCAATGCACCAGACCTCTGAGATGGTTACCAGCCTACTCTTTGGAGTATCCCAAAGGCCGGCTAGAGAATAGGGCTGGTAGTCTCTCTTTATGGAGATGAGGCTGGTGTATTTGTGGGGCCCGGTTCCTGTATAAATAGGATGAGTTTATTCTTGTCCCTTAAAAAATATAGTTTCTTTAAACAGCCAATTTAGTTGACCATTGCTGGTCTGTTATCGTTAATGAGATTCATAGGCGCCCCACAAGAGCATGAAGACAATCTTCAGTACATATATAAAGAAACTAAAACAGTTGTGATTGCCAGTGTGTTGAGGGCCAGTGTTCTGCAATGCACCAGACATCTGAGATGGTTACCAGCCTACTCTTTGGAGTATCCCAAAGGCCGGCTAGAGAATAGGGCTGGTAGTCTCTCTTTATGGAGATGAGGCTTGTGTATTTGTGGGGCCTGGTTCCTGCATAAATAGGATGAGTTTATTC
>NW_024534984.1:0-14878 GCF_016097555.1 Gigantopelta aegis
TATTACAGGATAACCCCAAAAACATTAATTTCAGCCATAGTTAAAGGTGTTGTTTTTCGTTTAACGACACCACTAATGCACATTGATTTGTTAATCATCAGTTATTTTATATTGTCATTTTGACAGTCATAGAAAGGAAACCCGCTACATTTTCTCATTAGTAGCAACGGATCTTTTATATGCACCATCCCACAGACAGGATAGCACATACCACGACCTCTGATATACCAGTCGTAGTGCACTGGCTGGAACGAGAAATAGCTCAATGGGCCCACCGACGGGGATCGATCCTAGACCGACCGCACATCAAGCGATCGCTTTACCACTGGGCTACGTCCCGCCTCGTCAGGCATAGTGACAAATGTTATCCTTCCAGTCTCGGCTTCTTAAAAACTAGCACCTTTTTTAAACCAACACTGCACAACTATATGTCCACATAGGGCTACGGGCGCTCATTTTGTAAGGGAGGTGGGGAGAGGGGCAGGTCACGTTTTGCTAGAATTAAATGAAAATAACCCGAATCTGGATAACAACATTTATTTATTCATATTAGCATTACTGTCAAACCGATGTATTTAGGTTTGCAAACCAACACTACGCATTTTTTACAATGGTTACAACCAATTATTGTGGGTAGAATGATGGAAAAAACATGCCAAGGGTGTTACAGGGCTAACGCCAGGAAGGGGTACAATATCCAAATAGGGCACCTATGATATTCGTGATGTTTAGGTTTTAATTCTATTTGTAGATTTGGTCGGAAGTGGAATAGTATCGCTTTCCTCTTTTTTGGTGGTTTGTTCTTAGTCGCTACTGTAATTATTAAAAATACCGGTAAGTGCTGTCCTGTTATTTCGTACATGTTCAACGCGATTCTAAATTTACTGTTTAGGGGCGGATGTAGGGGTGCAGTGTTTAAAACGGACACCTACAGTATTAGCAGAGGGGTACACTATTCCAAAGTATACGAGCATCCATTGTAATGCCAATACGTTAATAAAAGTTAGCTTGTCTTGTTTAACGACACCACTAGAGTACATTGATTTATTAATCATCGACTATTAGATTTAAAACATTTGGTAATTTTGACATATTGTCTTAGAGAGGAAAGTCGCTACATTTGTTTTCATTAGTAGCAAGGGATATTTTATATGCACAATCCCACAGAGAGGATAGCACATACCACGAACTTTGATATACCAGTCGTGGGGCACTGACTGGAACGAGAAATAGCCCAATGGGCACACCGACGGGGATCAATCCCAGACTGGCAACGCATCAAGCGAGCAATTACCAGGCTGATGTAGATATTGTATTAAATAAAATGAATGTTTCGCAGCGCTGCGATGGTGTGTGTGTGTGGGGTGGGGGGCTCCGCCGATCTCCCTCGCCTGGAGGTGTTATATTTGATCTAAATCCGACACGATTGAGCATTATCCAAGATGGCGTCCAAAATGGCCATCATGATATATAAACATGGTACTATCTTGGATACTTTATAGCCTGTAACAACCATTTGACTTTACAGTGGCAAGTTCTATACTTCATTCGTGTATATACATAGCCAGCGTAGTATACGAAATTACTGCATTTCGTATTCGGTTACCGTATCGATATTGTCGTTGATTTCATTGCTGTTGTTGTTGTTATTCACATATGTTGTTGTTGCTGTTTTGTAAATTTAAGTTCACACACACACACACACACACACACACACACACACACACACACACACACACACACACACACACATACACACATATATATATATATATATATATATATATATATATATATATATATATATATATATATATATTATTATTATTATTATTATTATTTTATGTTTTATTTAGCTGACGCACAATACAAAGACCATCTCATTAGAACCATGGCCGTTTTAGCCAAAGCGGCGATTGGTGGCGCCTGGACAACCATGTATACATACACCAACGAACTGTACCCGACAGTCGTCAGGTAAGGTATTATTTATTGTTATAGTCTTGATATAAATTTCCTACTGGCAGTAGCTTAGAACCGGCCTCGGTGGTTTGTGGTTAAGCCATCGGACATAAGGTCGGTAGGTACTGGGTTCGCAGCCCGGTACCGGCTCCCACCCAGAGCTAGTTTTAACGATTCATTGGGTAGGCGTAAGACCGCCAAAATCCTCTTTTCTCTAACTAACCACTAACAAGTACCCCACTGTCCTGGTCAGAGGTATGTGTGCCCAGGACAGCGTGCTTGAACCTTAATTGGATATACGCATGAAAATACGTGTAAGTTGAAATGAAATGAAATGAGAGTAGCTTAGATCATTCGGTAGAGCGCTAGACTTCCATACTGATAGTCCGTGGTTCGCATCCCCTCAGTGGAGGTGGATGTTTATCTCTTACAATATCATGGGGTGGTTTAAAATAAAGTTGTTTTGTTTAACGACACCACTAGAGCACATTGATTTACTAATCATCGGCTATTGGACATCAAATATTTGGTAATTTTGACATATAGTCTTAGACAAGAATTCCGCTACATTTTTCCATTAGTAGCAAGGGTCTTTTATATGCATCATCCTGCAGACAGGATAGCACATACCACAACATTTGATATACCAATCGTGGTGCACTGGGTGGAACGAGAAATACCCGTGGAATGACGAACTGATTTGAAGGTCGAAACGTTCTATTCTTCAGGCTGTGCTTACGTTCATATCTCCACATACTCACCCAGCCGTCTCCCCGTATGTCTGTCTGTCTGTCTCCGTATATGTTCGCCCTTCCGTCCACCCATCTATCTGCATGTTTTTCTATTCCCCTACCCCGTCGGTGGGCCCATTAGGCAATTTCTTGTTCCAGCCAGTACACCACGACTGGTATATCAAAGGCCGTGGTATGTGCTACCTTGTCTGTGGGGTGGTGCATATGAAAGATCCCATACAACTAGCAGAAAGCTATATGTTACAATTACCAAATGTTTGATATCCAATAGGCGATGATTAATTAATCAATGTGCTCTAGTGATGTGGTTAAACAAGAACGCTAACTTTTTATACCTCTGTTTTTATCTGCTCCCCATGGAACTTTCTTTCTGTCTGCCTCTATGAATGGTTTTATACACATCTTTCAGGACAGATGGTGTTGGTGTGAGTCAAATCTTTTCACGGGTAGGAGGTATCACGGCACCATTGGTTCTGTTGATGGTAAGTTGACTCTATTGATGGTAAGTTAATTCTATTTATGGTAAGTTGATTGCATTGATGGTATATTGATGATATATGATTGTACCTCAAAATAATTGTGTATGTATAACAAACATATTTTCGGCAATCTGATTAAAATCAGCTCTACTGGTCTACCAGTAGATCTGGCAGCATTGCGTGGACTCCCATGTCCAGGTGACATTTCACTGTCTACCAGTAGATCCGACAGCATTGCGTGGACTCCCATGTCCAGGTGACATTTCACTGTCTATCAGTTGATCTGACAGCATTGCGTGGTCTCCCATGTCCAGGTGAAATTTCACTGGTCTACCAGTAGACCTGACAGCATTACATGGACTCCCATGTCCAGGTGACATTTCACTGTCTACCAATAGATCTGACAGCATTGCGTGGACTCCCATGTCCAGGTGACATTTCACTGTCTACCAGTAGAGCCGACAGCATTGCGTGGACTCTCGTGTCCAGGTGACATTTCACTGTCTACCAGTAGATCTGACAGCACTGCGTGGACTGCCATGTTTAGGCGACACTTCCGTCTGTAAATATTAATTTAAATATCGACCAATCACACTTCGCCTTTTATAACGTTATTTGGGAGCAAACAAATTCTAAAACATATTGAACTCCACAGGTAATAGTTATTAACCAGTGGAGCTAATTTTAATCAAATTGATATTTTCAGCAGTAAAAGAATGTTTAAGCTACTAGAAACATTAGAGGGGGTGACAAATACTTAGATTTTTAAAACATGATACAATATCACTCTGTTCAGACTGAAAATACCTTTCCAGTAAAACACCACATTTGTTGGTACAGGCACGACGGAAGCTAGTACACTGGGGGACTCAGAGAGATCGAGGGTGCAAAGCAAAGTGTCTAGGGGCTTCTGGATATGTTCCGCCGTACAATTTTGAAAACTAGATGTCCTGAGATGCAATTTCCTGCATTCTACAAGTAAAAATCATCCCTGCCTTAAGATTTACCACCGTACATGTCACAGCTTTATTTGAGACCCCTCCTATCCCCAAAAATTGTTTTAGAGGTCGAAATGGCAAACTTAGGATTAGCATATATTTCAGAAAACTAAAGAAGAAATGCAGAGAGGAAAAATTTATTTCCAAAACAAATAAACTAATAAATAAATGTTCTCACAAATAGGAAGTTACAGAAATGGTTCCTTCAAGCTATGTCATATATACATGTATAGGTTTAAATTCTGATTATATGCAGAATTAGATATATTTTATTTATCCATTTACTGTTCTATATTTCATTTAATTTCATTTCAATTTATGTTCATGCTTATATCCAAATGAGGTTCAAGCACGCTGTCCTGGGCACACACCTCATCTGTCTGGGCTGTCTGTCCTGGACAGTGGGTTAGTTGCAAGTTTGTTAGTGGTTAATGAGAGAGAAGTGGGTGTAGCCTTACACCTACCCATTGAGCCTTTAAGAACTCGCTCTTGGTTGGAGCCGGTACCGGGCTGCGAACCCTGTACCTACCAGCCTGTAGTCCGATGGCTTAACCACGACGCCGGTACTGTTCTATATATGTTTTTGTTTTGTTCAAACGAGGGGCACTGCGAGTCGCAACTCAGAAACTGAATTGACTGAACAATAGCTCTCAAACCCATGTAGAATTTCAATGAATGTTTGTAAAATTACAAATAACTATTTTTATCTGATGTTTGTATTAAATTAGTCGTTAAACAAAATAAACTTTTAACTTTATTCCTAGCCTAGTGCATCTGCTTTGGTCCCTGAAACAATAAATTACGTACGATGTGTAGTGGCCAATAAAAACAAGTGACTTACTAACATTTTATGCCAGTGTAAATCTGTTTTATTCCTGAAATAATAAATTACTCGGAATATTGACGTATGCTAATCGTGGTGCATTGTGTGTGTGGTGCTTGGTAGCTTGTAAAAACAAGTTACTTACTCGTACTATGTCAGTGTTCCTTCTTAAGTGTCCTAGTCACACTGTTTATTAATCGTCTGCTATTGGATGTCAAACATGTGGTGATCTCTGACATATTATAGTCTTGGAGAGAAAACCCGCTACATTTTTCTATTAGTAGTAAGGGATCTTTTATATGCACGTTCGAACAGACAGCACATCACTTACCACGGCCTTTGAAGTCGTGGTGCACTAATTGGAACGAGAAATAGCCCAATGTGTCCACTGACGGGGTTTTAGTTTGTATACTACCAAATAAAATCCACTAAACCACGATACTAACATAAATGGCTGAAGTTGCAGGGGTGGGGGTCAGAAACACATTATAAAAATGTTGGAGCAGTTTGACCCCCCTACCCCACCCGTCCTGCACACGCATCTGGTATATACATATTTGTAATACATCTCAGTCACTGACTGCTCCACGACCAGTATATCAAAGGTTGTGGTGTATGATGTTCTGTTTGAAAATGCATATAACAAACAACAAAAAAAAAACCCCATAAATAAATACATAAAATTTTCCTGAATCGGACCTTGAGTTATCGTGGTCTAAAAATGTAAAATGTGCGGGCGTGTTGTGCGAAAATGTAGCTGAATATTCCTTTCCTTTTCGGCAACATCACAACGTGTAACATCTGTACTAGAACGTCATTTTGTTGCAGGACGAAGATAACATCGTCGTCCCCTACGTGACAATGGGTTGTTTCATCATCATCAGCGCCGCGCGTCTCTTCTTGTTGCCGGAGACCAAAGGGAGACCACTAGAGGACACATTAAAAAAGAAAGCGAAAGTCGAGTTTGTGGAAATCCCCAAGCACGAGGAGGGCAGCTCGTCCGAGGCTAACATCCCCGAAACAGAAACAATAGCATTTTTGTAGGGGAGCAGGCTGATTTTTGCCCGAATTAAACAAACGTGCCCGAATCTGTATTACAACATTTAATACTATTAAGTTATGTTTATAGTTTAGCGCTCTTGCATGTATGTACGTACGTACGTACGCTTGCATGCGTGCGTGCGTTTGTCCGTGCATTAAAACGAATGAATGAATGAATGTTTAACGACACCCCAGCACGAAAAATACATCGGCTATTGGGTGTCAAACCACGATAATTCAAATAAATAAAGTGATGATCAACATCAATATAAAAATTCAATGTTTAAACAAAAACAGTGTAAAGAACTGTGCCAAAAATACAAATACAAATATCACAGAATTTTACGGACACCGAATTTTACTCTAAACTTCCATTTGTGCTGTATTGGCCATTCTCAAAGAGAATGTTACACCCCTGCACCACGGTGAGGTTACAGCACACGCAGGGGTGCATTAAAACATGCACGAAGGTGGATGTTTATAGATCGGGGACAGAGAGAGATAACGTTACAATTTGTTTTGTTTAACAAGACAAGCATTTATTACGTTCAGGCCGTATTCTACGGCATATGAGGACGTGTTCAGTGCAATCTAATTAAAATGAGCTCTACTGGGTCTACAGCATTCCGTGGACTCCCATGTCCAGGTGACATTTCATCTATAAATAACAATTTAAATATTGACCAATTACACTTCGCCTTTTATAGCGTTATTCGGGAGCATGCAAATTCTAAAAATATCGAGCGAGACTATTTATGCAATAGGAGAACTTGTTGCTCTATTTCAACATTGAAAAAATAGGGGGAAAAGTGCAGTAATAAACTTTGGATTGTATATTAGTATAAACAGATTTTATGGCTATACCATCACGTTTTTTTTTTTTTTTTTTCCCCCGTGTCGAAATTTTTTTATATAAAATTTTATATTGCAATTAGTTTCCGGAATACTTCGTAATTTACCCGAATAATTTCATATACCCTCAGCATCATCCCGAATGTTTTCAAATTCTTTTCAAATCACTGATTCTGCCCCGGACTGGGTCTCTGGCCTCCAGAGGTCGGACCCGGGGTGGGCATGCTCGAAACCTTAGTGGTATAGGAGCATGTTAAAAACATTATGTCATGTCAAATCACTGCACTTCCAAGCTAACTAGCGATGAGGACAAACGTCTCGCCATGTACTCTCGAGTTACACTGGGGGGACTCTTACTGAGTTACGGGAAGCTACTTGAATATCGCGTCACTTACACCGGGTCACGGGCTTCCGTGACTTTGGCGTACGGCGACGCGATGAGGAGGAGATGAAGGAAGAGGAAAAGCGCGCCAGGAACGGCACGGAGGGGGGGGGGGGGGGTGGGGGTGGGGGGTGGGGACTGGGGGTAGGGGGGGGGGGGGGGGGGTCGGTACCAAAACTGGCGGCTCAACCACCAGCGGCTGTCCCTTCTGCGACGCCGCCCCCAGCCCAGCCCGAGTCGAGGAAACCTGCTATGCCGGAACCGTCGACCACCGAGAGGGACAGACTCAACAAGGCAGTGTGTGAGACGCCCCGTAAAGGCCCTCCATCGCCAACCACTACGTGGCCCAGACAGAACTGGCCGGTATCCCCGGTACTGCCAGTCGTCAAGCCACCGGCCCGATCAGCCGCCGTTGGAAAGAGGAAGGCCGTCGCTCAGCCGAGCGACCAACCTGACAAGGCCCGGCCTCCACCTTCACAAGCACCGTACCCCTCCGACTCGGAAGTCGTCTGGAAAGTTCAGATCGGGAAAATCAGGTCCGGCTTCCTGAAGTTCGTGCAGCGGGACACCTGGCCTCAGACCACAATTAATTTCACTATGTATTCTCATGTAGCCCCAGTGGCTGTAGCACTTTTATTAATTTCACCAGGCCATTAGCATTTCACGGGAAACATTACCTGCCTGGGCCCATTGAACACTCGAAAGTACGACATCTGTTGTCCAGCTCTTTTCCGCGTTATATCAATGTAAACAAACACACGTGGGCTAAGGGACCGAATCACACCCATTTCTCTGCATTTTACACAAATTTTGCATGACTTCAATGTGCTCTGGGGGGACATTATGCAGTATCCAGTGTAAACCAAGTGCACATATTCACTAACTGCATCCTCTTACCTGTCAAACCCAGTGTAACAATCCAGTATACTAAGCAGCTCCCCAGCCATTAATCACATCACAAGAAAACTATATTTTCTCGCATTAGTTTCCGTATTTTGGACAACCAAATGGGTGGATAACTCTAGTCTGAGGCCTATCAGACCAAAATTGTTTTCACCATAACACTCAAACTCACATATGGCATTTAAATACATATGTCAAGTTGCATACAGGCAATAAAAAGAATATTTATACCAAATATGGCTATTGGAGCCTGTGAAATGGGGGACTGCCTGTGCCGCAAAAGGCGGCAATCTGCGTCAAATTATTCCCAATAGTGGACTAGTAATTATGCAATAACTTTAAAAGTTACAGACATTTTTCTGAACAACAAAAAGAAACTTGCTCCTTATTGTGTTCTCTGCAATTGAAATATAGCAGTTGGCAGGAATATGATTTTTTCAGAAAAAAATTCAATTTAATTTAAATTGATACATTTTCAAAAAAAGAATTCCCACAAAGTTCTCTTTTTAAACAAAATTTAATCTTTAAAACTGTAAAATTTTGGATTCTGCACAAAGTCAATATACGCCAATTACAAATTAGGACTGCTCGAGTGTCATTCTGGTGAGGGTAATTAGCAAGGTGTCTGCTCACCGTAACAGGTCACACCTGAATGCAGAGGACAGGGCACCAGTCTGCAAAGATGCAGTACCGAATACACAGTGAACAAAAAAAAGCTGTCAACTGCCACTGCACTGAAATGTTTTAATGCATCAGAACTGAAAGTGACATCACACATGAACATATATATAAGGGTGGACATGCATACCACAATAAGTATTTCACTGTTTTATACACTACGAGTCACATCCACGAAAGGCAATACAAGACGAAAGACACAGTTCAAGAAGGGACATGCACCTTGGAATAAGGGTGCAACTCATCTGCATGAACATGCAAGTCCAGAATCTCACACTGAGAAGTTGCGACCAGTAGTCCGGATGAATATAGACGAGTTTGCCTTGGTCACGAAGTCGAGTTCCACTTCAGCCACCATATCCACTCCAGATTGCGAAGGTGCGTCACAGCCAGTCCGCCTGCTACGTCCCATTACGAGTACATGTACTGCGTCTGAAATGAAAGAAGAACAACAGTGTAAAGACAAAGAAGGCATGAGAATAATGGACAATGACAGAATGGTAGATGCATGGAATGCAGCTTTCAGATACCACTCAACAGCTTCCCCTGAGTGCGACGAGCCTGAAATGCAAATATTAAAAGAGGTTAAGTGGGGTCTTTGTTGGAAAATCACACTAAACTGTGTGAATTGTGACTTCACTGCTCCTGAAAGCAAATTGTACAATGAGGTGAAGACAAATAAACCTGGCCCAAATGCAGCAAAAACTAATGTTGGTCTTGCTATCGGTCTCCAAGATACTCCCGTCGGCAATACGAGAGCGAGAGTGCTATTGGCAGGCATGGACATTCCACCGCCGTGTCGGAGCAGCATGCAGAGAACATCATACAAGGTATCAACAGCTGTAACAGATCTAAATGAAAAAGATATGGCACAAAATGTTGAGCTACTGAAAGACATTAACATGAAACGTGGAAATGAACGTGATGAAATTAACATAGCCATGGATGGGAGATACAACTCCACGACAATAACAAGTCGGAAGAAACCGGGCCAGAATGCATCACAAGCTATAGGACTTGCGTGTGAAACAATGACTGAAAGAAAATTCATTGTAAGTGCCTGCTTCCAGAATAAACTTTGTTGGACCGGAGCCTGGTTAAGAAACAAAGGTATTCATGTGACGTGTCCCGGTGGTCATCCTGACTGCACAGCAAACTTGCCGCCATTTGCTCCGCTGTCGGAATACGAGATGGGAAAAGATATCGGAACAGACTTGGCTCTACAAGGTATTCTCATAAAATACGTCACAACAGATGGAGATTCCAGATCATCTGCTGGAGTTGATAGGGCTTTGAAACTTCTACATCCAATGTGGAAAGTGCAGCGGCTAGCTGATCCATCCCACTTAGGTCAGAGTCAGTTTCGTAAGTGTTACAAAGCTAACTTCAGTCCCGACATGTTTACTGGGTCCACCCGTGAACAAAAGCGTGAAGCACAGAAGGTATTCAGCCAGGATATGAAAGCAAGGTGCAGTTTAATTCTTAAAGAACTGATGAAACTACACACTGGTAATATCGGTGTACTGAAACGAAACTTACCAAAGGTCCTGCAATCGACACTTTCGTGCTACGGTGGTGCCTGTTCAAAGTGTTCGCGGTACTCGGTCGTCTGCAGTGGAGGAATAACGAACAACTGGTGGCACCGATCCATGTTCCTGGGTACACACAGAATCACAGAGCTGAATATGAATGAAAATGACAAAATGTTAGTACTGGAACTTCTGAAGATTAAACTAAGTATTTCAGCTGTAGAGCAAATGAAACTGTATACAGACACACAGAAATGTGAGGCTGCGAACCGTTCTCTCAGTGTTTCCTTACCTAAGAATGTGAACTATTCACGAACGATGACTGGGAGAGCTGCATCCACCATCCACAGGCTGAACAACGCCCCGGGAACATCGATGATAGAAAAGTGCAAGTACTGTGGCATCGAACTGTCAGCTCGGGTGAGGCGTTCACTGCGTCAGATGGACAAAGAGTCGGACTATCAAAAAAGATATCAAAACAATCCACAGGTGATTAAAAGGCACTTAGTCCAGCAAGGAAGTAAAATTAGAGATCACTTACGATATAAACATTTGCACAGAGATCAACAAGCTGACTACAAGAAAGGATTATTAGATATTGACAGTCAAAGAACAGACAACTCCTGTGACCACAGTTATTCAAAGTAATTTTTGTCACAAACTTTCAAGTGATACATATAATATAGGAACTATCAGTTTGCATGATAGCATTTCTGCTGTGGACATGAACCCTAGACATTGAAGACTGACTTTAAACAATAAAAAATAGTAATGTGAATAAATGTATGCTTTTGAATAAATGTATCATGTGATATTTATATGTGATATTTATATGTGATTTTATGACATAAAATATTTCTTTAAATTAAACTTTGTTATTGTTTTACATTCTTATATGTTATGCATTCTGAGATGCAAGAGGCAGGGAGGGTATTGTCCATGTCCCTGACAGACATCCCGGTTCACACATTGTATGCGCGAGCTGTTAATTGCATGTGGCTCAGCAGATAAGTGATCTTTAAACATACAAAGACGGTTATGGCACAGGTGACTGATGTCACTGCCATCTAGGTCCATCTCCTTATTAAAGACCATGAAACTTAATCTGTGAGCATTTACTGTACGATACTGGCCTGTGATTGGTGATTTGAACTTAATAGCACCATATCCATTTGGTCTGGGAGGCCCATTCCACATTATACATTCACCATTTGGCCCAGGATCACATTTTGAAAAAATTACCCTCTGGTATTTTTGAAAAAAAGCCTCCATTTTCACTTATTCGATTAGCTCAATTACTCAAAGTGAGGCCCTCACAGGGTGCAGGGATACATTCTGATTGAAAAGAATGACCTATGACCTGATACGGGTACAATGCAGGTCAAATCATGTTATAATTTGTGAAATTACAAATTTCAAAATATAAATATAATAAAATTTAATTTAATTTAAAGAAATAAAATATTCATCACCCAGACTGATAACTTTCAGATTTCCACCTATCTGCACAATTATCATGTACATTTTGAGTGCTGTAACTGGCATAGTTACCTCACAATTTGGTATCAAAGTGTGTCACCCTGTGTCAAACATCATTGAAGAAATCCTCTATATTGACTTATTTGACCTTAACCTTCACAGTGAGGCTCTCATAGGGTGTAGGGATACAGCCTGATTGAAAAGAATGACCTATGACCTGATAGGTGTACAATGCAGGCTGAATTATGTCATAATTTGTGAAATTACAAATTTTGAAAATATAAATATAATAAAATTTAATTTAATTAAACAAAATAAAATATTCACCACCCAAACTGATTAGTTTCAGATTTCCACCTATCTGGACAATTAGCATGTACATTTTGAGTGCTGTAACTGGCATAGTTACCTCACAATTAGGTATCAAAGTGTGTCACCCTGTGTCAAACATCCTATTATATCAGGCCTCAGACCACAATTAATTTCACTATGTATTCTCATGTAGCCCCAGTGGCTGTAGCACTTTTATTAATTTCACCAGGCCATTAGCATTTCACGGGAAACATTACCTGCCCTGGGCCCATTGGACCTCGCAAAAGGCGGACAATCTGCGTCCAAATCTTTTCCGCGTTATATCAATGTAAACAAACACACGTGGGCTAAGGGACCGAATCACACCCATTTCTCTGCATTTTACACAAATTTTGCATGACTTCAATGTGCTCTGGGGGACATTATGCAGTATCCAGTGTAAACCAAGTGCACATATTCACTAACTGCATCCTCTTACCTGTCAAACCCAGTGTAACAATCCAGTATACTAAGCAGCTCCCCAGCCATTAATCACATCACTTTAAAACTATATTTTTCTCGCATTAGTTTTCCGTATTTTGGACAACCAAATGGGTGGATAACTCTAGTCTGAGGCCTATCAGACCAAAATTGTTTTCACCATAACACTCAAACTCACATATGGCATTTAAATACATATGTCAAGTTGCATACAGGCAATAAAAAAGAATATTTGGTACCAAATATGGCTATTGGAGCCTGTGAAATGGGGGACTGCCTGTGCCGCAAAAGGCGGCAATCTGCGTCAAATTATTCCCAATAGTGGACTAGTAATTATGCAATAACTTTAAAAGTTACAGACATTTTTCTGAACAACAAAAAGAAACTTGCTCCTTATTGTGTTCTCTGCAATTGAGATTATAGCAGTTGGCAGGAATATGATTTTTTCAGAAAAAAATTCAATTTAATTAAATTGATACATTTTCAAAAAAGTGCAATTCCCACAAACGGGTTCTCTTTTTAAACAAAAATTAATCTCTTAAATGATGTAAAACCCCCCCCCCCCTGCACACAGTCATTTATACGCGGTAATTACAAATTAGGACTGCTCGAGTGTCTATTGCTGTAGTGAGGGTGTGTAGCAACGCTGCTGCATCACCGTAGTACAGGTCACACCTGAATGCAGAGGACATTTGGCTATTAGAACCTATAAAGATGCAGTACCGAATACACAGTGAACAAAAAAAGCTGTCAACTGCCACTGCATTGAAATGTTTTAATGCATCAGAACTGAAAGTGACATCACACATGAACATATATATATAAGGGTGGACATGCATACCACAATAAGTATTTCACTGTTTTATACACTACGAGTCACATCCACGGAAGGCAATACAAGACGAAAGACACAGTTCAAGAAGGGACATGCACCTTGGAATAAGGCTGAAACTCTGCTGCATGAACATGCAAGTCCAGAATCTCACACTGAGAAGTTGCGACCAGTAGTCCGGATGAATATAGATGAGTTTGCCTTGGTCACGAAGTCGAGTTCCACTTCAGCCACCGTATCCACTCCAGATTGCGAAGGTGCGTCACAGCCAGTCCGCCTGCTACGTCCCATTACGAGTACATGTACTGCGTCTGAAATGAAAGAAGAACAACAGTGTAAAGACAAAGAAGGCATGAGAATAATGGACAATGACAGAATGGTAGATGCATGGAATGCAGCTTTCAGATACCACTCAACAGCTTCCCCTGAGTGCGACGAGCCTGAAATGCAAATATTAAAAGAGGTTAAGTGGGGTCTTTGTTGGAAAGTCACACTACACTGTGTGAATTGTGACTTCACTGCTCCTGAAAGCAAATTGTACAATGAGGTGAAGACAAATAAACCTGGCCCAAATGCAGCAAAAACTAATGTGGGTCTTGCTATCGGTCTCCAAGATACTCCCGTCGGCAATACGAGAGCGAGAGTGCTATTGGCAGGCATGGACATTCCACCACCGTGTCGGAGCAGCATGCAGAGAACATCATACAAGGTATCAACGGCTGTAACAGATCTAAATGAAAAAGATATGGCACAAAAAGTTGAGCTACTGAAAGACATTAACATGAAACGTGGAAATGAACGTGATGAAATTAACATAGCCATGGATGGGAGATACAACTCCACGACAATAACAAGTCGGAAGAAACCGGGCCAGAATGCATCACAAGCTATAGGACTTGCGTGTGAAACAATGACTGAAAGAAAATTCATTGTAAGTGCCTGCTTCCAGAATAAACTTTGTTGGACCGGAGCCTGGTTAAGAAACAAAGGTATTCACGTGACGTGTGCCGGTGGTCATCCTGACTGCACAGCAAACTTGCCGCCATTTGCTCCGCTGTCGGAATACGAGATGGGAAAAGATATCGGAACAGACTTGGCTCTACAAGGTATTCTCATAAAATACGTCACAACAGATGGAGATTCCAGATCATCTGCTGGATTTGATAGTGCTTTGAAACTTCTAGATCCAATGTGGAAAGTGCAGCTAGCTGATCCATCCCAAGCTAGAGTCTTCGTAAGTGTTACAAAGCTTAACTTCAGGTCCCGACATGTTTACTGGGTCCACCCGTGAACAAAAGCGTGAAGCACAGAAGGTATTCAGCCAGGATATGAAAGCAAGGTGCAGTTTAATTCTTAAAGAACTGATGAAACTACCA